>NC_088807.1:20475944-20611052 GCF_011386835.1 Chrysemys picta bellii | reverse complement strand
CACGTGTGCAAAAGTCAGCACACTCATGCCCACCGCCGACATGTCTAGCCAGTCGCGCCAACAGTCTCCACATGCACCCACCCCCACCAGTGTGTAAAGGCACCCCCCACCTAGCCTCCGGCCACACACTTGTGCAAGGGTGTCTGTGTCACACACACCCCACGTGCCATCTTGGCACCTGCACACCTATCCCCACACCCTGACACACTCGTACACAGCCCCGGCAGCTTGACACTAACACCCCACTTGCTCTTGCACACCCGGCCCCCAAATACATCCACCACCACAGCCTTCCTCTCCATCACCATGCACAACCCGTCACGCCCCCCCTTGACCCACCTCATGAGCACACACCCCCACCCACTGTCACCCCCACCCCCATGTGCACACACCCCCATCCACCCGTCACACCCCCCTCCAACCACCCCCGTGTGCATGTTTCCCCCATCATGGCCCCCTCCACACACATGGCCCCCTCTTAGAGGACACTCTAAGAACCACCCCCATCCCATCCATTTGGTCCCCCCCCCCAACCACTTAACACTCATATCCCGCCCCCACCACACTGGGCCTCACGTTGCCAGCTGGGGGAGGGGCAGAGTCCCCTAAAAACTCTGCCCCCACCCACTCTAGGACTGGCAGGAACCCCCCCTCCCGCCCACCCTGCCCAGAGCTGTTCATCGCTTGGCAACCGCTCCCCCAGTTCATCACCGACCAATCAACTGCAGAGCCACACCCCCATTCGGAGCATATGGGGATTTCCCCATTATCCCCCGCCCCCCCACACACCTACCTGCAGGAGGGGGGAGGCAGGAAGAAATCTCCCCACCCCATCCAGAACCCCCAGATCCCCTACACAGCTGCCCAGCTAACCCCACAGGCCTCCTACCCCGCACGAAGCCCCCCCCGATACCCCATAACCCCCACAGAACTCCCCTAAACACAAAACCCCAGATCCTCCACTCCCAGCCCCCACAAATACACACTCTCCTCTCAGAGCCAGGCAGAGAACCCAGGCGTCCTGGCTCCCAGCCACCCCTCTGCTCTAACCCAGCAAGGCTGATGCCAAAGCCGCCCCCCATCCCTGGCTCAGGGACTCTGACCTCCTGGCCAGACACCCAAGAGCAAAACAATCCCACGTCACTGGAGAGAACCCAGGAATCCTGGCTCCCCTGCTCTAACCGCTAGACCCCACCCCCCTCCCAGAGCCAGGGAGAGAACCCAGGAGTCCTGGCTCCCCTGCTCTAACCGCTAGACCCCGCTCCCCTCCCAGAGCCAGGGAGAGAACCCAGGAGTCCTGGCCCCCAGGTGTCAAAGAAGCTTAAGGAATAAAGCATCGAGCATTTGAAAGGTCACCCGGTATTAGCTATTTTGGGGCGTTTTAAAAACAGAAACAGAATTTTCCAGCCAGTCCCTAAAATAGCCGGAGTCAAGAAATCTAGTTCAGAGCCTAGAGCGCCATGGGGCTCTGTGCTGGGAATGGGTGGCAATGTTCCCCTCCCAACCCGCCGACATGCGACCACATCTGGGGTGCGGCGTGGGGGCTGGTTATACCATCACCAGTAGCCAGAAGAGAGGACCCCAAGGCTGAGAGTGGGAGTGACGGTCTCCCCCCGAGCATGGCTCTCAGTGGAGCAGGGGGGTCACTGACCCTGCAGGCTGGGGGTCTCTTACCTAGACACTGCAGTCCCTGCTTCCCGATCCCCCTGAAAGCAAGAGAGCAACACAATGTTACTTTGGACCTCACCGCTGCAGTGAGCTGCTCACACTCAGTTCACCCCAATACACATATTTAACATGCGCCCCACTCCTCGCCTCCCCCAACATCTGCTATGCCACAAAGTAGGAGGCTGGGAGCCAGGACTCCTGGGTTCTGTCCCAGGCTCTGAACCAACCAGTCCCTCCAGATATGCTAAGACTAAAGGAAGGGTGGCAGCAGCAAACTCATTGGGGGGAGAGAGAATGGAGTTGGGGTATACTGGGGGGGTCTCACCAGATGAAGTCCGTGCAGTGGCTGCAGAACGTGGGCTGGGAGGTATTGGGGGGCGCTGGGGGCACTAGGAGGTGCTGGGGGGCGCTAGGAGGGTTTCACCAGATAAAGTCCGTGCAGTGGCTGCAGAACGTGGGCTGGGGGGGATACTGGGGGGCGCTAGGGGGCACTAGGAGGTGCTGGGGGGGCGCTAGGGGGGGTCTCACCAGATGAAGTCCGTGCAGTGGCTGCAGAACGTGGGCTGGGGGATACTGGGGGGCGCTGGGGGCACTAGGAGGTGCTGGGGGGCGCTAGGGGGGTCTCACCAGATAAAGTCCGTGCAGTGGCTGCAGAACGTGGGCTGGGAGGTATTGGGGGGCGCTGGGGGGCACTAGGAGGTGCTGGGGGGGCGCTAGGGGGGGTCTCACCAGATAAAGTCCGTGCAGTGGCTGCAGAACGTGGGCTGGGGGGGATACTGGGGGGCGCTAGGGGGCACTAGGAGGTGCTGGGGGGGCGCTAGGGGGGGTCTCACCAGATGAAGTCCGTGCAGTGGCTGCAGAACGTGGGCTGGGGGATACTGGGGGGCGCTAGGGGGCACTAGGAGGTGCTGGGGGGGCGCTAGGGGGGGGTCTCACCAGATGAAGTCCGTGCAGTGGCTGCAGAACGTGGGCTGGGGGGGCGCTAGGGGGCACTAGGAGGTGCTGGGGGGGCGTTAGGGGGGTCTCACCAGATGAAGTCCGTGCAGTGGCTGCAGAACGTGGGCTGGGGGGGCGCTAGGGGGCACTAGGAGGTGCTGGGGGGCGCTAGGGGGGGTCTCACCAGATGAAGTCCGTGCAGTGGCTGCAGAACGTGGGCTGGGGGGGATACTGGGGGGCACTAGGAGGTGCTGGGGGGGCGCTAGGGGGGGTCTCACCAGATGAAGTCCGTGCAGTGGCTGCAGAACGTGGGCTGCTTGAAGAATCGCGCCGTGAATTTGTGGCTCTTGACCTCGTGGATCAGTTTCTGGCGCAGCGCCCCCTTGCGGCAGAAGAGCGGCTTGGTCAGGCACTCCAGCTCGGTGGGCGAGGTGACCAGCGCCATGGCCCCACCTGGGCCCCCCAGCCTCGGGCGGGGGGAAGAAAGACAAAAAGAGGAAGGGGCCCTGGAGGGATGGAGGGAAGGGAGGGACTGGGTGGATGGAGGAGTGAATAGAGAGGAGGGATGGATGCAGAGAAGGGAGGTCGAAGGGATGGAGGGATGCACAGAACAGAGAGGGGAAAGGAGAAGGCGGGGGGGACGGAGGGGTGCAGGAGGGAGAGGAGAGTTGGAGAGAAGAGGAGGCAGAGGAGGGAGGGAGGGAGAGAAGGGGAAGAGGCAGGGGACGGAGGGATGAGAGAAGGAAGGAAGGGAGGGATGAGAGAAGAGAAGGGGAGATGGGGGAATAGAGAGAAGGTAGAGGATGGATGGAGAGAAGGGGAGAAGGAGGGGTAGAGAGAAGGAAGGAAGGGAGGGATGAGAGAAGGACGGATGTGAGCAGGGAAGATAGAAGAGGAGGCAAGGGATGGAGGGAGAGAAGGAGGGGTAGAGAGAAAGAAGGAAGGGAGGGAGAGATGAGAGAAAGGGATAAAGAGAAGGAGGGATGAGAACAGGGGAGGTAGAAGAGGAGGCAGGGGACCGAGGGATGGGGGGTAGAGAGAAGGAGGGATGGAAGGGATAAGAAAAGAAGGGATGAGAGAAGAAGGGATAGAAGAGGAGGCAGGGACCGGAGGGCTGAAGGCGACGGCGGAGCGGAGGTTTCCAGCAGGCGCCGCAGGAGGCCGAGGTGGGGACGGGCGCGCCGGTAGGGGAGCTGACGGCCGGTCGGGCCGTGTGTCTGCTGTGGGGGGAGAGCAGGGCGGGGGGAGGCGGGTCTCTGACGGCTCCGGGGGGAGGAGTCGGCCTTAAAGGAGAAAGGGGCGGGGGGGCGTTCCCTGAGGGGGGCCTGAGGACACCCCCAAATGTAGAACCCCACCGTCCTGACACCCGAATCCCCCCCCAGATCCCCTCAGATCCCCCCAGATCCCAGCTCTGGGAGGCTACGGGGAGGAAAGAGGAGTGAGGTGGCTGGGAGCCAGGACTCCTGGGTTCTCTCCGGGGCTCTGGGCAGGGAGCGGGGACTAGTAGTTAGAACGGGGAGGCTGGGAGCCAGGACTCCTGGGTTCTCTCCGGGGCTCTGGGCAGGGAGCGGGGACTAGTAGTTAGAACGGGGGGGCTGGGAGCCAGAACTCGTGGGTTCTCTCCGGGGCTCTGGGCAGGGAGCGGGGACTAGTAGTTAGAACGGGGTGGCTGGGAGCCAGGACTCCTGGGTTCTCTGCAGTGACGTGGGGCTGTTTTGCTGCTGAGTGCCTGGCCGGGAGGTCAGAGTCCCCGGGCGAGGGGTGGTTAATCGATAACCAGGGGGAGGGGGCGATATATACCCAGGCCTCGGGGGCACTGGCTTCACAGGGACGTCGCAGGACCCCGCCCGTCATGCCCCACGGTGCCCCCCTCCTCCTGCTGCTTCTGCTGCCCTGGGGCAGTCACTGCACCACAGGTGAGGGGCAGGGGACCCCCCCCCCCGGGCTCCCCATCCCTTCCCCCACCCGCTGGGCTCACATGCTTCCTCCTCCCCTCTCTGAGGGTTCCCCCCGACGCCCCTCCCCCTTCTCCCCTCCCTCGTCAGGGTAACCCCCCAGCTCACTCCCCCCCCCCCACCAGCCCAACTCCTACCCCCACCCCCGCTGCCCTCGCGTCCCCCTTCCCCCGTCCTCAGGCCTGTCCCCCTCCCCCACTAGGGAACCACCCCCCGCAGGCTCCCTGCCTTGTCCCCCTCCCTTCCCCCAAGGGGTCCTTCCACCCCCTTCCCTACCCCGCACCTCCAGGAAGGGGGGCTGTAGCCTGGGGGGAGGATCCCGCACCACCCCGGGAAGGGGGCTGTAGACTGTAGGGGGGATCCCGCACCCCCCCCCACCCGGGAAGGGGGGTACAGACTGGAGGGGTTGACCCTGCCCCCCCCCCCCCGAGGCTCAGACGCCTGCCCTTGTCCCATGTGATTTTGTTCCAGGTAATTGTCCCGGCCGGGTCTTTAGACAGCCCTTTGCTAGAAACCAGGGAGGGCCCCAGTTCTCAGCTCCAGAGAACCGACCCCGGGGCCCCCACCACGGGCTGAGCAGGGTAGATAGATAGAGAGAGGGGGTGGCTGGGGATAGATAGAGAGAGAGGGTGAAGGGAGATAGATAGGGGATGAAGGGGGATGGATGGATAGATAGAGGGGGTGGATGGGGATAAATAGATAGAGAGGATGAAGGGAGATAGATAGGGGATGAAGGGGGATGGATAGATAGATAGAGGGGGTGGATGGGGATAAATAGATAGAGGGGGTGAAGGGAGATAGATAGGGGATGAAGGGGGATGGATGGATAGATAGAGGGGGTGGATGGGGATAAATAGATAGAGGGGGTGAAGGGAGATAGATAGGGGATGAAGGGGGATGGATGGATAAATAGAGGGGGTGGATGGGGATAGATAGAGAGGGTGAAGGGAGATAGATAGAGGGGATGGCTGGGGATAGATAGATAGAGGGGGTGGATGGGGATAGATAGATAGAGAGGGTGAAGGGAGATAGATAGGGGATGAAGGGGGTGGATAGATAGATAGAGGGGGTGGATGGGGATAGATAGATAGATAGATAGATAGATAGATAGATAGATAGATAGAGGATGAAGGGGGATGGATGGATAGATGGGTGGATGGGGACAGAGGGGGGCGGGTATGAGGCTGGACGGTGTAAGGGGCCAGGTGGACAGACAGGTGTCTGGGGGATGGACACCCCTCCAGGCTCCCCAGCCAGTACGGAGGGGAGAATTCTGTACCCCTCCCGGCCCCCACCCAGCAGGGCCCAGAGGCACGTGCAGACCTGCGCCTCTAGCGGGTGGCTATGGTGGGGATTGCAGGGGCCCTTCCCGGTAAAGTCAGGGGGGCTTCAGAGGGAAATGTTTGTATGCGGCCCACCCCCTGCTTCAAACTTCTCCATTTCTAACAGTACGGGGTGGGGATCCCTGTGGTAACAGCTGGCTGGGAGCCAGAGCACCTGGGTTCTCTCCCCAGCTCTGGGAGGGGAGTGGGGTCTAGTGGGTTAGAGTTGGAGCAGGGCTGGGAGCCAGGACTCCTGGGTTCTATTTGCTGTGACATCCTTCCCCTCCTTTTGCGCCTCAGTTTCCCAACCCATACAAACCACTCTAACAGCTCTCCTTCGTGTCCTGCCAGGCACAGATGGGCCCAGTCTCTGCCCAGCCCGGAGAGAGGAGCCAGCGGAGGGAACAGGCCAGACCTGCCAGAGGACCTGCACCCAGGACCGCGACTGCTCAGGCCGCAGGCAGTGCCTGTGCGATGGGGCCTGCGGGCTGAGCTGTGTGACACCCGGTAGGGGCCAGGACTGCTGCTGACTCCCAGCCCCCCTCCCAGCTCTAACCACTAGACCCCACTCCCCTCCCAGAGCCAGGACAGAACCCAGGAGTCCTGACTCCCAGCCCCCCAGCTCTAACCACTAGACCCCACTCCCCTCCCAGAGCCGGGACAGAACCCAGGAGTCCTGGCTCCCAGCCCCCCAGTTCTAACCATTAGACCCCACTTCCCTCCCAGAGCCAGGACAGAACCCAGGAGTCCTGGCTCCCAGCCCCCCAGCTCTAACCACTAGACCCCACTCCCTGCCCAGAGCCGGGACAGAACCCAGGAGTCCTGGCTCCCTCCCTCCCAACTGTTTTTGTCCTTCCCAGGCCGGACCTGCCCATGGCCCGTGCAGATTGATAACGCCGAGACGCGTTTGGCCCAGGCTTCCCGTGGCTTCGGGGCCCTCATGGAGGTGACCTGCCAGCCGGGCTTCAGGCTGTCCAAAGGGGAGGGAGTGGCGCTGAGCCGATGCCAAGGGGACAGGAAGTGGAGTCTGACGGCACCCTGCGAACGTAAGGGACGGGAACGCCACCGCCAGTCACCAGCCAGGACCTTCACCATCATCCACCCTGCAGTGCCAAGCACCGTGACCCTACCTCCAGCACCGTCACCCAACATCCGCCCCCAACCCCGTCACCCCGCCCCCAACCCCATCACCCCGCCCCCAACCCCGTCACCCAACAGCCACCCTCAACACCATCACCCTGCTCCCAACACCATCACCCAACATCTGCGCCAACCCCATGACCCCGCCCCAACACCATCACCCAACAGCCGTCTCCAACTCCACCACCCTGCCCCCAAGACCATCACCCAACATCCTCTCTGGCCCCAACTCCCACCTCTGTCACCCCTCCCCAACCCCGTCACCCCGCCCCAACACCACCACCCAACAGCCACCCTCAATGCCATCACCCTGCCCCCAACACCATCACCCAACATCCACCCCCAACCCTGTCACCCTACCCCCAACACCATCACCCTGCCCCAACACCATCACCCAACATCCACCCCCAACCCTGTCACCTCACCCCAACACTGTCACCTTCTCCCAACACCATCACCCAACACCCGCCCCCAATACCATCACCCCACCCCAACACCATCACCCAACATCTGCCCCAACCCTGTCACTCCACCCCCAACACTGTCACCTTCCCCCAGCACCGTCACCCAACACCCGACCCAAACACCATCATCCCGCCCCAACACCATCACCCAACATCCGCCCCCAACCCTGTCACCCCACCCCAACACTGTCACCCCACCCCGAAGACTGTCACCCCGCCTCCAACACTATCACCCAACACCCACCCCAGCTCTGTGACCCTGCCCCAATACCATCATACAACACAATACATCTCAACACACTCACCCCACCCTTAACATTGTCTCCCAACAGTCACTCCCAACACCATCACTCCACCCCAACACTGTCACCCAATACCAGCCCCCAATACTGTCACCTTCCCCCAACACCATCATCCAACACCCACCCTCAACACCATCACCCCATCCCAAACAGTGTCACCCAGTCCCTGCCCCATCATGATCACCCCACCCCAACACCATCACCTGACCCCAACATAGTCACCACGCCCCAACACCTGTCCCCAACACTGTCACCCCAACACCTGCCAACAACACTGTCACCCTGCCCCCAAAACTCAACACCATCACCCACTCCCAGAACCCACCACCAACACTGTCACCCAACACAAACTACCAAAACACAATAGTGTCACCCACACCCAACACCTGCTGCCAACACCAACACCATCACCGTATATCAGTCACCAACACCCCACAACATCACTTCACACCTCCAGCCTTCTCCACCTTCCACCCTGCATCATCAGCTGCCAACACTGTAACAGAAAAACCAACACACAAGGTCCTGGATTGTTTTTTCTTGTTTCCTGGTCTCTTTACAGATGTCCCAAAACTGGGGAGAGAACCCAGGAGTCCTGACTCCCAGCCCCCCTGCTCTAACCAATAGACCCCACTCCCTTCCCAGAGCTGGGGAGAGAACCCAGGCGTCCTGGCTCCCAGCCACTCACGCTGGCAGTTGCCAAGGGCAGGTTGCTCTCTAGGCAGTGAACTGATCAGGATGAGTCCCGGGGCCGATTCAAGGGTAACGGATCCCCTGGCAAGCAGAGACCTAGATAGGGAGGCAAAGCAGCTATCCTGGTCCTGCGTCCTCCCCCAGCCCGCCCCCAGGCGGAGCCAGGGGACCCAGCATCTGGAGCAAGGGGGCCGGCGCTAAATAGGGTTAAGGGGCCGCCTCCCCGGAGGGATCGAGCTCTGGGCCAGATGGAAACTGTCCCATCGCCCCCACGACAGTACACTTGGGGGAGGGGCTGGGAGCCAGGACTCCTGGGTTCTCTCCCCGGCCCCGGGAGGGGAGTGGGCTCTAGTGGTCAGAGCAGGAGGGGCTGAGAGGCAGGACTCCTGGGGTCTATCCCAGCTCTGGAAGGACAATGCGGGGTGGGGGGGGGGGCTGGGAGACAGAACCTTCACTTCCAAAATCAATTGACTCCCCTGAATTTTCCCCTCAAAGCCAGGACTCTGCCTCCTCCCCTAAAATGCCAGTGAAATAAGAGAAACTTTCCCCTCCGAGCCCCAGATGCTGCCCCCCCAAAAAAAATTAGAGCCAGATTCTCAATCTAAACTCTGAACCCCCAAATTGGGTGACCCCTCCACTCCGAGGTGATCTCTGACCCTTGGGCTCCGAAGTCTTCTTTATTCTCCCCCTCCCCCTGCCACCCAGGAGAAAGATGGAGCCTGTTGGGGGGAGGAGAACCCAGGAGTCCGGGAGAAGCAGCACGCGGGGAGGGACCTACTCCCAGCGAAACCCATGGGGTTCCCCCCCTTGTCTGGGAATTACAGCCTCGGGGGCGGGAGGGGAAGGCTTTGGAGAAGGAGAGGTGGGGCTAAATAAGGGGAGGAGCCAAATGTGGAATGGGATGGGGCCTGCTGGGAGGGGGAGGAGGCAAATGGGGCAGAAGGGGAGGCATTTACACTGAGAAGGAGGGGCCCAATGTCTTACAATGGCAAATAAGGGAAGTGCAGGGTTTAATGCGACACTGAAGGGCCCAATGGGGATGGAGTCTACTAAGAGGGAGGGGCAAATGGGAAAGGGGAGGGGCCTATTGGAAGAGGGCGGGGCAAGGGCCTGTCTCTTAAAGGGAGACTGCCCCGCCCCCTGACGGTGTTTAAGGGGAAGGAACCTAAAAAAATCTTCCCCTTGCTGAGGCCTTTAATGGCTCTTTGTGTCTGGAGGATGCCAAGGGTTAAGGGGGGAGGAACTTGGCTGTGAGACAGGGGTGACCCCCCCCCCTCAGTTGACTCCCCTCCCCCTTCCGTCCTCTGTTCCAGGGGATCTGACCCCGGCATCCTTCTGCAGCCCCCCGCCAGAGACCGACAATGGCTTTTACAGTGGCGCCTCCTACAGGGCAGGCGGGGAGGTGCGGTACAAATGCAAGCGCGGGTGAGTTTCCCCCCCCCCAGCTCTGCCGGTGCCCCTCACTCCCGACCCGCAGCCCCTGCCAGCCCAGCCCAGGGCTCCCCCCCATCCCTGCCAGTGCCCCTCAATCCCGACCTGCAGCCCCGCTAGTCCAACCCTGGGCTCCCCCCAGCTCTGCCGGTGCCCCTCACTCCCGACCCGCAGCCCCGCTAGCCCAACCCTGGGCTCCCCCCAGCTCTGCCGGTGCCCCTCACTTCCGACCCACAGGCCCCCAGAGAGCCCAGCCCCATCTCCACCCTCACCTCTCCCTCCCATCCAGGTACCGGCTGGAGGGCCCAGAGACCATCCGATGCCAGGAGAACCAGGAGTGGTCTGGACCTGCCCCGACCTGCCGCCGTGAGTAGGGGGAAGGGGGGCATGAGGGGGGTCCCGGTTTCTCTCTGTCCCCGTCTGCCCCCATGCCAGGGCTGGCCCATCCTCCCAGGCTCCAGCGCCAGGCCAGGCCCCCTCCCAGCTGGGAGGGAATGTGGGGGGCTGGGACTGTGCTCTTGGAAGGGGGTGCAAGGGAGCCTGGGGGATGCCCTAGAGAGAGAGATCCCCCCCATATACCCTGCATCCCTGTACCCTCCACATCGCTTCCAGCCAACCAGCCCCCACACCCCCATTCGCCCCACACACCCCTCCAGCCATCCAACCCCACATCCCTCCAACCATCCACCCCCACACCCTCACCCACCCCATATACCCTGCATCCCGGTACCCCCCACATGGCTTCCAGCCACCCACACCTCACACCCCCATCCGCCCCCCTCATACGCCTGCATCCATGTACGCCCCACGCAACCTGCATCTCTCCACCCAGCCCTTTGTCCTTCCCTCCCTCCACCCCCCGCCCCACTCTGTCCATGCTCAGGGCCTGTCCGTGACCCCGTCTCTCCCCCAGCCGTGTTCTGCCCGCCCCCCGGGGACATCGCTGAGGGCTACCTGGTGGCGGTGGAGAAGCCTCAGTACCGGGCCGGGGAGCTGGTCTATTACCTCTGCAAGCGCAGCTACCTGCTGGATGGCACCAACCGGGTCACCTGCCGGGGCAACGGCACCTGGTCGCCCCGGCCCTTCTGCAGAGGTACCGCCCCTCCTCCGCTCCCCTCCTCCCCAGAACCCCCAGCCGGAGCCATGGGCCCATCTACCCCGGTATCCCGCCTCCTCCCATCCCCCCTGGATCAGCCCCCGGGCCCATCTACCCCGGTATCCCGCCTCCTCCCATCCCTCCTGGATCAGCCCCGGGCCCATCTACCCCGGTATCCTGCCTCCTCCCATCCCCCCTGGATCAGCCCCCGGGCCCATCTACCCCAGTATCCCGCCTCCTCCCATCCCCCTGGATCAGCCCCCGGGCCCATCTACCCCGGTATCCCGCCTCCTCCCATCCCCCCTGGATCAGTCCCCGGGCCCATCTACCCCGGTATCCCGCCTCCTCCCATCCCCCCTGGATCAGCCCCCGGGCCCATCTATCCCGGTATCCCGCCTCCTCCCATCCCCCCTGGATCAGCCCCCGGGCCCATCTATCCCGGTATCCCGCCTCCTCCCATCCCCCCTGGATCAGCCCCCGGGCCCATCTACCCCAGTATCCCGCCTCCTCCCATCCCCCCGGATCAGCCCCTGGGCCCATCTACCCCGGTATCCCGCCTCCTCCCATCCCCCCTGGATCAGCCCCCAGGCCCATCTACCCCGGTATCCCCCCTCCTCCCATCCCCCCTGGATCAGTCCCTCAGTCCATCTATCCTGGTATCCCGCCTCCTCCCATCCCCCCTGGATCAGCCCCCGGGCCCATCTACCCCGGTATCCTGCCTCCTCCCTTCCCCCCTGGATCAGCCCCCGGGCCCATCTATCCCGGTATCCTGCCTCCTCCCTTCCCCCCTGGATCAGCCCCCGGGCCCATCTATCCTGGTATCCTGCCTCCTCCCATCCCCCCTGGATCAGCCCCCGGGCCCATCTACCCCGGTATCCCACCTCCTCCCACCCGCCTTGGATCAGTCCCTCAGTCCATCTACCCCAGTATCCCGCCTCCTCCCATTCCCCACAGATCAGCCCCCAGGCCCATCTACCCCGTCTCCCGCCTCCTCCCTGTCCCCCGGATCAGCCCCCGGGCCCATCTACCCCGGTATCCCGCCTCCTCCCATCCCCCCTGGATCATTCCCTCAGTCCATCTACCCCAGTATCCCGCCTCCTCCCATCCCCCCTGGATCATTCCCTCAGTCCATCTACCCCGGTATCCCGCCTCCTCCCTGTCCCCTGGACCAGAGCCATGGGCCCATCTACCCCAGTATCCTGCCACCCCCTGTGATCAGCCCCACTAGCCATCTACCCCGTCTCCCGTCTCCTCCCTGTCCCCCGGATCAGCCTCATGGGCCCATCTACCCCGGTCTCCCGTCTCCCCGCAGCGCGCTGCCTGGTGCCGGCCCAGCGGAGCCGTGTGCTCTACCAGGGCCACAAGCTCTGGATCCACGAGATCCCACAAGGGCAGGTCCAGCACGGGGAGATCGTCACCTTCTACTGCCGGAGCCAGAACCAGACGCAGACCCAGACCCAGAGCTGCAGCTACCAGGCCCCCGCGCGCTGCTTCGATGGCCTGCTGCCCCTGCCGGCCTGCTACGACGGTGAGGGGCAGGAGGCTGGGGGGGCAGGGAGGGAGCCGTGGGGGAGCTATGGGGCAGTGGGGGGCAGGGAGGGAGCCCTGGGGGGAGCTATGGGGCAGTGGGGGGCAGGGAGGGAGCCGTGGGGCGAGCTATGGGGCAGTGGGGGCAGGGAGGGAGCTGTGGGGGGGCTATGGGGAAGTGGGGGCAGGGAGGGAGCCATGGGGGGAGTTATGGGGAAGTGGGGGGCAGGGAGGGAGCTGTGGGGGGAGCTATGGGAAAGTGGGGGGCAGGGAGGGAGCCCTGTGGGGGGCTATGGGGCAGTGGAGGGCAGGGAGATAGCTGTGGGGGGAGCTATGGGGAAGTGGGTGGCAGGGAGGGAGCTGTGGTTGGAGCTATGGGAAAGTGGGGGCATGTAGGGAGCCCTGGGTGGGGCTATGGGGAAGTGGGGGCAAGGAGATAGCCGTGGGGGGAGCTATGGGGAAGTGGGGGACAGGGAGGGAGCCCTGGGGGGGGCTATGGGGAAGTGGGGGCAAGGAGATAGCCGTGGGGGGAGCTATGGGGAAGTGGGGGACAGGGAGATAGCCGTGGGTGGGGCCTTAGGGAAGTGGGGGCAGGGAGGGAGCCGTGGGAGTGCGAGATTTACTGTGGGGACAGGGAGCTGTAGGGAGGCAGCAGGAGAGGGGTGGGGTGGAGAGCTGTGGGGGGAGGGGTATGTCCACGGGCAGGGGTGGGGGAGGTGGATCCTGGGGGGGAAGAGGGGAATCCTGGGTGGGGGGAGATGAAGAGGGGTGGGATTCAGAGGGGAGCCGTAGGGGTTCTGGGGGTATTTTTACCGCACTCCCCTCCTCACCCGCCCTGTCTCGTTTCAGAGCCCACGTGGCTGCAGTACCAGTTCTTCCCCAAGCGGGTGGTGTCCGAGATCCGCCCCTGCTGAGCCCCCCGCGGCCCCCCGACACCCACACACAGCCTGACCAGATGGACCGCCCACGCGGCGGGGAGGAGCCAGCAGCCAGCAGGGGACCCGTTGACAATGGTCCCTTCCTGGGAGGACCAATCGTGTGAAAGCTCCTCATGCGAGGACCCCAGAGTGCAAAGACTGCTTGTGCAAAGGTGCAGTTGTGTGAGGAGCCCGTCGGGCGAAGACCCCATTGTGCAAAGGCCCCATCATGCACAGACTGCAATGCCAGGGCCCCAGCGTGTGAGGTCTCATCGTGCAAAGGCCCTGTTGTGCAAAGGACCCATCGTGCGAGAGCCCCATCGTGCACAGGCTGCAGGGCCAAGGACCCAGCGTGAGACGGTCCCATCATGCGAGGTTCCATCATGCAAAGTTCCCGTCATGAGAGGGCCCATCGTGCAAAGGTCCCGTTGGTACCAGGGCCCCATTATGCTGGGCGTGAAAGAGCTGTGGGGGGTAGGGGCAGTGGTAGGGGGCTTCCTTGTCCCCATTCAGTGCATTCCAGCTGGCACGGGGATCCAGTCCTGGCTTTAGAGCCCATCTCCGACCCCAATAGAGAACTGGGGGGGGGAGGGGCTGGCATGCCATTCCTGGGGGGAGGATAGAAAATCCGGGCAACTCCATTCCAGCTGGCAGTGGAATCCAGTGCCGGGTTTTCCCTCCCTTCCCCCGCATGTCCCAGAGGACCAGTCCACGTGCGGGGAGGGGGGGCTGGGGAATCTAGTCGTGTCCATTCAGCAGCCAGGATAATCCAGTGCCAGGTTTTCTCCTCCATGTGGCCTCAGTGAAATCCCGGCCTGGATTTTCACACCTGGAGTGGACTCCGAGCCCATCTCTGTGGCAGGAGGTGGGGGGCCGCGCCGGGGAGGTCTCTGTTCTTTGGAGGGGGAAGGGGGCGGGCCGGGGGCTGTTTGTTCACTTGTATTTATTGGCTGTGAGTTTGCCATTTTTAGTAGAGAAATAAAACAAAGCAAGACGCTGAAATCTCTCCCAGAATCCTCCGGGGCCTGGAATGGGGTGGGGAGGGAAATGCCCCACTAAGGAATGATCTTGGGGTTCGCCAGAAGAACTCCCTGCTATGGGATAATATCAGAGTCACCCAGGGAATCCCTGCTACAGCATACCAGGGTTCACCCTGGGGGAATTCCACATATAGGATAATATGAGGGGTCACCTGGGGAACTCCCTGCTACAGGATAATAGCACAGGTCACCTTGGGAACTCTCCACTATGGGATATATCAGGGTACCTGGGGGTACCCCTCTGTTATCAGGGTTCACCCAGGGAATCTCCCCCCCCCCAAGGGTAATAGTTTTCATTCTCAGGGTCCCCCCAGGATAATATTGGTTCACCCAGGATCTCCCTGCTATGGGATAATATTGGGGGGTTCACCAGGGGACCCCTGCCCTGTGGGATAATATTGGGGTTCACTCAGGAGGACCCCTCTGGGCTCATAACAGGGTTCACCAGGCGAAATCTCCCTGCTATGGGAAAATATCCGGGTTGAACGCAGGGAATTACCCCTTGTAAGCTCATTTTGGGGTTCAGCCAGGGGAACGTTCCCTTGACAGATAATTTCAGGGTTCAGCTGGGAAGCTCCCTGCTCCAAGGGGTCCCCCTTTTCCCTCCTCCCCAGTGCTTCTGCCACCACATCCCAAAATCCCTCTCCCAGCAATCCCACATGGGGGGGGGAATTCTCCAGGGCTGGGTGGTGGTGTTGTGGGGGCTCACATGTCCCCTTCTCCCAGGCAGGCGGCTTCCTGGAATAGGGCCTGGGCAGCGTCCAATGCAGGCAGCCAGGGAACAAAAGGCCAAAGACCTGATACTATTCACGCACAAACAGAGCAGGGGCACGGAGGTGAAGGACTCTGGGAGGGGGGGGGGGACAAGGATGGAGGGGATCAGTGTGTCCATCCCTGTCCCACCCCAGACCACAGCCGCTTGCCTCCCCCAACCCCAGGAGCGGCGACCCCTGCTGTTAAACCCGGGACATGTCTTTAGCCTGCGGAACTGACCGCCACATGAGCACCAGGGGCTCAGGGGCAGCAGAACCTCCTGGGCCCAGCGTGAGGTCAGGAAGGGGTGTGGGGGTTCCCTCTTCCCCCAGACGCATTAAGTGCGGGGGAGTAGTGGGCTGGAGGAGCCTTTCCTTATGGGGAGTTATGCCTCCATTGCCCATGTGGGGCATTTGGGATCTTCCTCCTTTCACTTTGATACAGCTACAGCTGACCACTATCTGAGACCGAGGTAGATGGGCCCATGCCTCTGGTCCGGGGGGCAGGGAGCGGGTGGGATACCAGGGTAGATGGGCCCGTGGCTCTGGTCCAGGGGCCATGGAGGGGGCAGGATACTGGGGTAGATGGGCCCATGGCTCTGATCCGGGGGGCAGGATACCTGTCAGCTCTGTGTTCTTGGGGAACCAGGGCGCAGTATCCAGCCTGTCTGACTCACGAAAGACCTCGACTTCCCCACCCCCAGCCTCTGCTTGCACCAAAGTCGATCAGAGACAGACTTACAAAAAGCAATGGAAAGTCCGTGGGAGACCCACTGAAACCCCTGGGACAAGGGTGACAAGATTAAGGAAACTCCCCCTGGCCTCATCTGCATGGGAGATGGGACAAGGAGGCATCTCCATCAGCTACAGACTGGAGACCAGAGATTCCAAGGCAAGAACCGCAGGGAACTCTGGGGCCAGCGAAGCAGGGAAGCACGGCATGATGGGGGATCTCTGCTCCAGATGTTAATGAGCCCACGCCTGCACACCCCCAGCTCAGCAGTTATCAGACCAATTCTAGTAACGAATCCTTTATTGGTATCCAAAATACTGAAGCTCCCTAATTGCACTGTGAGCTCCCTCCAAGGAGCATCGTCCATGGCCAGGAATGATCAGCTCCTGTTGTGTAGCCTGAACAAAACAACTTTGGTCTTTTCCCTTGAGCCATCAGTTTACTCACAAACACACCTAGTGTCTCCCCTGAACCATTGTTCTTGCCCTACAAAAACCCCTTCCCACGCTCAAGTCAGTGCTCTGATGCCTGGACCCAAACTCTGCATCAGTTCCATTGGGACGACATCTTCTCCTGACTGATCGTGCCGGGGGCTCTGTCTGTCTCCAGCACTCCGGACCCTCAGCTACCACCATCCCCTGGGACCCCCGATCGAGTCAAGCTTCACGGAGTGGTGAGAACCCATCTCTCTCTCTCTAGGTGTAGCCTTCTGACCCTGACTTGTGTGATCAGTCATAATTTTTTAAACCTTTTATAATCAAATTTAAGTTTGATTTAATATTATAACGGTTTTGTTTGTTTGGCTCCCCTATGGTTATTACCTGGCAATAAATAACTGGTTGCTTCTCGCTCTGCCCCCCCTCCCCACCCCGTGGGTGTTGTTTGGCTTCCCCACTCGCCCTGCAGCGACGCTCCTCGTACCTAAGCTAAGTATCCCGGCAGCGCCCAAAACTCCTGTGGGGTTTGCTCATCACATGGGTTCCTGCCAGAACAACTGTGACGGGAAAGTGGGGACAGGGACGTGCTGAACCTGGGACATCTGGGGGTGATAGAAGTGCTCGACCTCCCTCTCCCCCAGCCCCCGAAGAGTAACTCTAATAAATGAGCAAACCCCAAAGTACCTGGCAAAGCTGGTAACACCGTGGCTCTGGTCTAGGGGGTAGGGAGGGCGTGGGATACCGGGGTAAATGGGCCCGTGGGGCTGATCGGGCGGGGTAGGGAGGGGGCAGGCTATGTCCTGCGCTCTAGGTTGCCCATGGCCCTGAGGGTTAATGATTAGAGGCTGGAGGGGAACAGGGGCCTTATCAGAAGTCCAGGGAACAGCTGCGGTGGAGGGGGGAGGATTTCCCAACCCAGGGGGCTGGGGGAAGGGGAGTAGAACAAACAGCACAGGAAGACGTGGTTCCCATCAGCCCTTGGGGCCAGGAGGGGCGGCACCCCCTCCCCAGGGCAATCGGGGAGCCTAACAGGGGAGCCAAGGGTGGGGATGCTGTGGCACAGGTAAGGAAACTGAGGCAGAGAGAGGGGCAGCGACATGGCCAGTGTCATACAGCACAAGAATGGAAGAGCCGGGGAGAGAACCCAGGAGTCCTGGCTCCCAGCCCCAGCCCCTCTAACCACTAGACCCCACTCCCCTCCCAGAGCCAGGACAGAACCCAGGAGTCCTGGCTCCCAGCCCCGCCCCCTCTAACCCATCACCCCCACTCCTCGCCAGGAGTCTCAGAGGCGGCGTTTGGGGTGGAAGCAAAGGGGTTGCCCTGGGTGCTGTTTTCTGTTGGTCTCACAGCAGCCAGCAGGTGTCGCTGCAGCCCCAGCGTTTCAGCCGGTTCCACACTTGGGGGGGCTGCAGCCCGGGCAGGGTTGGGGCAGGGCCGGATCAACCTTTTGTGGGGCCCCCGTGGGGGCAGTGGAGCATGATGTAGGGGGGGTTGGTCCCGGGAGCGAGGGGCCGGCCAGGGGCAATGGGACATGGCGAGGGGGGGGTTGGTCCCCGGAGCGAGGGGCCGGCCGGGGGCAATGGGGTCTGCCGAGGGGGGGTCGGTCCCCGGAGTGAGGGGCTGGCTGGGAGCAATGGGGCATGGCAAGGCAGGGGTCAGTCCCTGGAGCGAGGGGCCGGCCGGGGGTAATGGGGCCTGGCGAGGGGGGGGTTGGTCCCCGGAGCGAGGGGCCGGCCGGGGGCAATGGGGTCTGCCGAGGGGGGGTCGGTTCCCGGAGTGAGGGGCTGGCTGGGAGCAATGGGGCATGGCAAGGCAGGGGTCAGTCCCTGGAGCGAGGGGCCGGCCGGGGGTAATGGGGCCTGGCGAGGCAGGGGTCGGTCCCTGGAGCGAGGGGCCGGCCGGGGGCAATGGGACATGGCGAGGGGGGGGTTGGTCCCTGGAGCGAGGGGCTGGCTGAGGGCGATGGGGCCTGGCGACAGGGGGGTCGGTCCCCGGAAGGAGGGGCCGGCTGGGGGCAATGGGGCATGGCAAGGCAGGGGTCAGTCCCTGGAGCGAGGGGCTGGCCGCGGGCGATGGGGCCTGGCGACAGGGGGGTCGGTCCCCGGAAGGAGGGGCCGGCTGGGGGCAATGGGGCATGGCGAGGCAGGGGTCGGTCCCTGGAGCGAGGGGCTGGCCGGGGGCGACGGGGCCTGACATGACAAGGGCGGCCTCGCTCTGCCCAGCCCATGCAGGGCACTATTTACAAACCGGCGGTTAGCAGACGCACAGTGGCCTGCCTGGCCCTGTGCTACCAGCATGCCCCTTCCCTCTGGGGCAGGCCCATGCCGTGCCACACAGCCCCCCTACCCAACACTGGAACACACACACACCCCTGATTCCAGAGCCCTCCTAGCCCCGCTATGCCCAGCAGCCCCCCCCAAGCTCTCCCACAAATGCACAGCGCCCTGCACGCCACCACCCCTGCCCACAGCCCCACAACTGCCCACCCACCCACACAGACTCCCCACTCCCTCGTGCCCCAACACACAGAGATCTTCCCCACCCCCCTCACAGCTCAGCACCCCCTAAGATTTGCCAGAGACTCACTCCCACACGCCCTGCCTCCAGGCCACATTCTGGGCGGGGGGGGAGGGGGTGAATGGAGGGGTGAGCGGAGGGATGCAGGAAGGGGTGTGGGCAGAGGGATGGAGGAAGGGGTGCGGGGGAGGAATGGAGGGGTGGGTAAAGGGAGGGAAGGAGGAAGGGGTGTGGGGAAGGGATGGAGGAAGGGGTGTGGGCAGGATGGAGGGAGGCGTGGGGGAGAGGGAAGGAGGAAGGGCTGGGTAAAGGGAGGGATGGAGGGGCATGGGGGAGAGGGATGGAGGGGCATGGGGGAGGGATAGAAGAAGGGCTGGGTAAAGGGATGGTTGGGGGATGTGGGGATGGATAGGGTTGTGGGTAAAGGGAGGGATGGAGAGGTTGGGGGGAGGAAGTGCTGGGGGCGATGGCTGGATGATGCCCCAGTGCATGCTGGGCTAGGGCAGTGTGGGGTGTGCTGCTCGCTGTGGGGCACCCCGAGTAGGTCCCGTTCAGCCCCCGTACCAAGCAGCCTTCAGCGGGTGAAGGTGCCTACTGAGAATAGCTGGTCCCTGACTCACGCTGTGGACGCACCCCGCTTAGCTCATGTCCCCCTCCTCCCGGGACCAATAAACCTCCCTTTCCTGAGAACAGATTGACTCATCCAGGCTAAAAACAGTTGGGGGAGGGGGGGCTGGGACTGGGAGCCAGGACTCCTGGGTTCTCGCCTTGGCTCTGGGAGGGGAGTGGTGCCTAGTGGTTAGATGGGGGGGGGGGGCGCGGGGAGGCTGGGAGCCAGGACTCCTGGGTTCTCTCCCCAGCTCTGGGAGGGGGGTGGGGTCCAGTGGTTAGAGCAGGCGGGGGCTGGGAGCCAGGACTCCTGGGTTCTCTCCTTGGCTCTGAGAGGCTTCTTGGCCCAGAATCAAGGTTCCCACATCCTACATCTGGTCGGGAACCCCACTGCGCTCCCCCCCCCACCGAGGCCGAGCAGGGCTCCAGCCGCATTTCTCAGCACAACACATAAAGACAGAACCGCTCCGGCCCACACAAGGCCAGCAGAAATCCCGGGCTGCCTCGGCCCGGGCCTTGCCCATCTGCACGTACCCGTCCTCGGGGAGAGGCTGACCTGGCCCTGGCGTGGCAAACTGGCCCGCTGGCCCTCTCACCTGGGAGGCTGGCCGGTGTATTCAGTGCCGTGCCCAGCCTCCTGGCTGGGGTCCGTATCGAACCTTCGCACCCTGGCCATGTCGGCCTGCCCTTGTCCTAGACTTGAGGGTCTTAACGAGGGTCGCTTGTTACCACGCATGCCGGTCGGTTGCCAAGGCAGCTTCGGGGTTAAGCGACCCAAGAACCTGGTATCAAACACCCCCCCTTGAGCCCAGTGGTCCCGGCGCCCCAAAACTCAGGGTGGCTGCCGGGCCACTAGGCCTCAAAGCTTTACATGAACTGTTTACGCCCGTGCCTTATGGCATATAGGTCCAGAGGCTACTGCTACACCAAATCCAATGCCACCGCTAGTGGTATGGGCTACAGGTCTAGTGGTCAGAGCGCGGGGGCTGGGCTTGGAGCCAGGACTCCTGGGTTCTCTCCCTGGCTCTGGGAGGAGAGTGGGGTCTAGTGGTTAGAGCAGGGGGGCTGGGAGGACAGGACTCCTGGGTCCTCTCCCTGGCTTTGGGAGGGGAGTGGGGTCTAGTGGTTAGAGCAGGGGGGCTAGGAGGACAGGAGTCCTGGGTCCTCTCCTTGGCTCTGGGAGAGGAGTGGGGTCTAGTGGTTAGAGCAGCAGGAGCTGGGAGCCAGGACTCCTGGGTTCTCTCCCTGGCTCTGGGAGGAGAGTGGGGTCTAGTGGTTAGAGCAGGGGGGCTGGGAGGACAGGACTCCTGGGTCCTCTCCTTGGCTCTGGGAGGGGAGTGGGGTCTAGTGGTTAGGGCAGGGGAGGCTGGGAGCCAGGACTCCTGGGTTCTCTCCTTGATGCTCTCCCCTGACTGTGGAGGACAGGGCTGGCGGGGAGGAGAGGGCAGGAAGGGGTTAACACTAGCCAGACAGCAGCGCCTCCCGTCACTCCTTCCCCAGCCCAGACAGGGCTGTTTGAAGGAATCACCTCATTCCAGGCCGGCCTTGCCCAGCCCCTTCTGGCACCAGCCCCAGGAACGCACCCTAGCCAGCTCCTCCCCGCGCTGGAAAACAGAGCCCCCCAGTTATACATAGCAATGACCTCACCCGGCGCTGGGACGTGGCCACCTCTGGGGTGGGGCGCGGGGGCTGGGTATATGCGGACCCCTTGTCCAGGGCTGAGATGCAGCTGTCTCTGGGGTGGGGCGTGGGCCTCTGCTTGTCCCAGTGGGGTGACTGGAGTTGCCAGCGCGGGAGATGGTGACATATCCTCTCTCTGGGTCTTTCCCCGGCCCATCCCTACGCAACAACAGCTGCGTTCAGACAGCTCCCCACCGAGGAAACGGAGCTCTGAGCTGGAATTTCCACTGGGCCGGACGCCCGTCCCTTCTCCACGCCCAGCCTCAGCCTCTGCGGAGAAACAAGCCTTTCACTGCCGGGGGTTGCCCCACATGGCCCCTCCTCCATGTTCACCCCACCAGTCAGCCTGCCCCCCAACTCTTGGGCGGGATCAAAGCCAGCTCTCCCTGGAGGGGAAAGGTCCCATTCCCTGCCCCCCTGAGCCAGCCAGTCCCTGCCCTGGAGCCGGATGGGAGCCAGCGCCCCCCTATAGGGGAAAGGCCCCGTGCCCCATTCCCTGCCCCCCCGAGCCAGCCAGTCCCTGCCCTGGGGCCGGATGGGAGCCAGCGCCCCCCTATAGGGGAAAGGCCCTGTGCCCCATTCCCTGCCCCCCTGAGCCAGCCAGTCCCTGCCCTGGGGCCGGATGGGAGCCAGCGCCCCCCTATAGGGGAAAGGCCCCATGCCCCATTCCCTGCCCCCCTGAGCCAGCCAGTCCCTGCCCTGGGGCCGGATGGGAGTCAGCGCCCCCTAAAGGAGAAAGGCCCCATGCCCCATTCCCTGCCCCCCTGAGCCAGCCAGTCCCTGCCCTGGGGCCGGATGGGAGTCAGCGCCCCCTAAAGGAGAAAGGCCCCATGCCCCATTCCCTGCCCCCCTGAGCCAGCCAGTCCCTGCCCTGGGGCCGGATGGGAGTCAGCGCCCCCTAAAGGAGGAAGGCCCCCATACCCCATTCTCTGCCCTCCCTGAGCCATTTTCCCGTGTTCAACTTCCTGCCCTGGCTTATCCTTATCGGCAAAGCTCTAAACAGGAGAGACGACAGACAAACACAGAAAGTACCTTTCAGTCATTTATTGTTTTCTCTCTCTATATTTATACATATATAACCCACCCCCGGTAATTTGTTACGTCAATCGTGACACAAACACTTGCAACGAGGACCATAATACCTTTTGTCTGCGTTTATACCAGTGTAAAAAATAGATGTATAAAAAAACCAGATGAATGATACAAAAAGAGAGACTGGACAGATGTAAGCAGCTAGCTACATTCTAGCACTGTGAGGCACGGGTCCGGCGACATCACCTTTAAGATAATGGCCGCCAGGACTATTTAAAACCCCTGGATAAATATTCAAGAACCAAGCAAATGGGGGTTTGGGGGGGTTTTTTTGGTTTTTTTTTTGTTTGTGTTTTTAAATATCCAGCTAGAGGGCTGATTCTGTGATTTACCTTTAAGGCTCCAACAGGCAAGGGTTTTTGACCGCCAGACAAATATTTTCATTAAAGGCTGCATGCCGTTTAACCACTAGAGGCTTTTTATTAGGAAGGCACCAGAGTGCACCCATTACCTTTAAGACTCTGGCAGGCAAGCATTTTTAACCACCAGACAAATATTTCCATTAAAGGGGAGTGGTCACCTCTTTCCCATCCTCCCTCCTGTTCCTCCCCCCACTTCTGCTGGGATTGGAGGTGTTGGTTTAAAAGGCCCCAGTGGTCCCTGGGCCCTGCCTGTCAGGACACCAATTTTTCATCCGCCACAGCTCCCGCTGGAGAAAAGGAACAGAATGGCCCGTGGTCAGCCATGATTCCTCCCCCACTCCCACCCCCAGCCACTGTGGAGGGGAGGCAACGGGCATCTTAGAGGGCCGGGCTAAGGCAAAAAGGATAACATTGTTATTACAAGGGAGTGGGTACGCCTGGACGGGGAGTACTGGGGAGGGGGGAGAAGGAAAAAGAATGAAAGCGAGAAAATGAGAGAAAAAGAACAAAAGACCAAGTGAAAGAAAAGAAAGTGAGAGAGAGCTCCAAGAAAAGAAGGAATAAATGAGAATGATCAAAAGAGAGAGAAAGAAAATAAATGAATAAATACATGACAGGAAAAAAAGGAAACGAATAAATGAATGAATGAGAGGAAATGAAAGAAACGCAAGAGAGCAAAGAATAAATAAGAAAGACAAAGAGAGGGATCAAGGAAAAGAATACCTGAAAGATAAAGACAGTAAATGAAATAGAAAAAGAATGAATAATTATAAGAAAGAAAGACAATAAACGAGAGAGAAAAAGGATGCAAGAATAAGGAAAGAAAAGAAAAGAATGAATAAATAAACGAATGAGAGGACAAGACAGACAGATGAGATCCGGAGAACCCGGTGGGAGACCAGCCCTTATCCCCAGCCCTCAGCCGGCCCAGCAGCCCCCGGCGCGGCTAGGCCTGGATGAAGATGAGCCGGGCGGAGTACACCAGGTCGGCCAGGTAGACCAGCAGGTTGATGGCCGTCAGCACGGCGACGGCCACCAACTTATCCCAGTCGCAGAAGCGATTGCTGTGGCTGCTGCACCCGGGGGGCCGGTTCGGCACGCCACCCTGATTCCTGTTGAACTTGTAGATGGGCCAGATGACGGTGGCCGTGGCATACATGAGCACAGCCAGCAGCGTGTAGCCACTTAGGAACTTATTGAAGGCACAGGGCAGCCAGCCGGTGCACTCCCCGATGCACAGCACAATGACCACCAGCGAGAGGATGAAGCAGATGCAGTAGACGGCCAGGCACCACTTCAGCCCCTCGTGTTGCTCGTAGGAGACCGGCTCGCTGATGAAGACGAAGATGATGCAGGCCACGAAGGTCTCTACCACCTTCAGCAGCCCGGGCACGGAGGCCATGTAGCCCGTCACCTCGCCCGGCTTGGCCCGGGTCATGGTCACCTCCACCGAGTAGGCCAGGCAGGTGAGGCAGGAGAAGACGGTGGCAGCGATGCGGTAGTCCTTGGTTTTGCCATAGGCGGCGTTGTGCTGGATGTGGGTGACCGGGTAGATGACGGAGGCCGAGAGGCACATGAGGGTGGCGTACATGGCGAAGGTGATGGGGAAGTTCTTCCAGGAGACGGGTATGCGGTGCTGGAGCCCGACGAACTCCACCAGCAGCACCAGCAGCGTCATGGCAAAGCAGAAGCACCAGCAGAACATGCACCAGTCACCGTTACGGCCATTCCAGCCCCCCTGGTGCACCACCAGGCTGAAGGTGACGCAGGCGAAAAGCGCCTCCAGCAGGCGGACAATGCCCACTTGCGAGGTCAGGGCCTGTGTGTTGCCCACGGACTTGACGCGCTGGATCGGCATGGCGGGGTCACCTGGGGAGGAGGAGATGGGGGAGGAGAGTCAGGGCGCGGTACAGGAATCCGGCATATGCACAAAACTGGGCAATCTCTATCCACTCCAGCAGGGGGCAGCCGGGACGGATGGACGGACACACACATTCTCTCTCTCTCTCTCTCTCTCTCTCTTTCTAAGGGGGCTGTTTCAGTGCCTCTGGTCCGAGGTAGACACCCCATCCCCAGTCACCGGCAGGGCCCGGCTGAGCTGACCTTGGGGTTCATGACTCCAATGCCCTGTGGATAGCGCCAGGCTGAAAAGCTTGGGGAAAGGGGGCTGGGAGCCAGGACTCCTGGGTTCTCTCCCCGGCTCTGGGAGGGGAGTGGGGTCTAGTGGTCAGAGCAGGGGGGCTGGGAGCCAGGACTCCTGGGTTCTCTCCCCAGCTCTGGGAGGGGAGTGGGGGCTAGTGGTGAGAGCACGGGGCAGTGGGAATGTGCATCTCTGTAGCATGAATTGAGTGGGGAGGAGAAAGGGAGATGGAGGAAGAGAGGGAAAGAGAGAGCGGCCGAACGAAGGAGTGACTGAGGGCTCTGGGCTGGGACAGAAAGATGGGAGCATGATGGGGGCCCCCCAAGGCTGCGTGGCAGAGTGGGGGATGGGTCCAAGCCACCCCGGGGGCACTGCCAGGCATAGGGCAAATTCACAGGGGGAAAGATCCCCCCCCGACCGGTCCTGGGAGCCAGTGCCCCCCCTCCGGCCCAACCCAGTGTCCTGAGGGCCAGGGCCACCCCCTCCGGCCCCGCATGGATCCTGGGAGCCGGCCCCACACATGTCCTGGGAGCCAACAACTGCCCCCCTCCCCCGGCCCCACCAATGTCATGGGAGCCACCGCCCCCCCTCCGGCCCCACCCTGGGAGCCACCGGCCCCCCCTCCGGCCCCACCCTGGGTCCTGGGAGCCAGCGCCCCCCGCCACTCAGCCCCACACCATCTTAGGAGCCAGTGTCCCCCCTCCGGACCCACCCAGTGTCCTGAGGGCAGCACCCCCCACCCTCCGGCCCTGTCTGGATCCTGGGAGCCAGCGCCCCCCATCCAGCCCCACCCAGGTCCTGGGAGCCAAGGCCCCCCCCCCCGGCCCTGCCCCAGTCCTGGGAGCCAGCGCTCCCCCCTCCAGCCCTGCCCTGGAAGCCAGGGCCCCCCCTTCGCCCCCCCCCCCCCGGTCCTGGGAGCCAGGGCCCCCTCCCCCCAACTCCAACAGCTGGAACTGCTCAGCCAGGCCTAGAAATATCTTGTCATGGAGCAGGGAAGTGGGGGGGGGAATACACATAGGTCCCCTCCCCCCGAACCAAGCGGTCAGACGTCTGCTCCCCAATATGTCCCACTGCTCCCCATTGCCACCCAATGCTGCCCTGCTCCCTCCCCACCTAGCTTCCACCCACTGCCCCCCCCCCTCTCCCTGCTTGCTTGGATGCGGGGGTGAAAGGGTTTCAGCCACTGGGGCAGGCCAGGAACCTTCAGATTGAACTGGGGGGGGGGGGGACATATGGTTTATGAAGGGGGGGCAGGGAGGAGCTGAGAGCCGGATACTTGGAGGGAGACCTGTTCCCATACCCCAGTCCTGGGGTCCCTCCACAGCGGAGCAGTGGGCCCAGCCTGATGGTAGGGGAGGATGATCTAGTGGTTAGAGTGGGGCGGGGGGGCTGGGAGCCAGAACTCCTGGGTTCTACCCCTGACACACTGTGCACCCTTTGCACCACTCCTGCCCCTCTGCCTGCCTTAGTTTCCCCACCTCTGAGGAGAGGAGGGGCTGGGAGAACCAATCACTCAGTCAAGTTAATTAGTGACAGCGGGGGTGATGGAGATGGAGATGGTGAAGGCAGTTAACGGCTCCAGTAGGAGCCATGTCACTTCCTCTCGGTCCCTCCCTCGCACAGATCCGCTATGTCGTTGTCTGTCAGGCGGGAGCGGTGGCTGGAAACTCGCCCAGCCCCGGCCTTGCCCATGACGCTGGGAGCCAGACACCGGATCCCGCTCTGCCTGGGAAGAAACTAGGCAACTGGGCTGGGAGCCCTGCTCCTCCCTGACCATGGAACCCAGGAGTCCTGGCTCCCAGCCTCCCCAGCCAACCCACTAGACCAGTGCTTGCCTGTCTCAGAGCAGCTCCCTTGGTCTCTCGGGTAGTGCTGGGCTGGGGGCCAGAGAGGAGGGGCAAAGGGAGGGGGAGGAAGGGCAGTGTGGGGGGGCAGCCTGCAGCCGCTGCCCTTATAAGGCCTAGAGAAAACCCATCCCCAGCATGTTATTTTCCACCTCCCTTCGGCATTTCAGGGCCTTGGTCACAGGCCTGGAAGGAGGCTGGGCTTCCCCAGCCAGGCGAGCGCAGCAGGACGCCTGGGTTCTGTCCTGCCTCTGTGCAGGCAGTGGGGTCTAGTGGTTAGAGCAGGGGCTGGGCGCCAGGACTCCCTGGCCCTGCTGGGCTACCTGGGGCGAGCCACTACCCCACTCTGTGCCTCTATTTCCCCAGCTGTGAAACGGAGCTCACAACCCCGCGCCTTCCTGCCCCGAGCCCTTTGAGCGAGGTCTACGGGCACCCGGCGCTGGCCCAGGGCAGTGGATCCCCATAGTGCCAACAGCCCGGACAAAAGTCCCCGCACTCCCTTCTCCAACATTTCGATTCACGCCTCCCTGGGCACTGGCCCTGCTCTGCCACAGGAAGTCCAGGTCTCGGCTCTCTCTGGCAGAACCCACGGCCCATACAACCCTGCTGATGCCAGGGCCCCACCCACTCTAACCACTAGCCCACACTTCTCTCTCCCTAGCCTGCAGAACCCGCCAGGCGGGGCTCCTGCATTGCCATGTTGTGTGACCTCCACCCCACCCCACCAGGGGCAGTTCTGAGCCCTCCCTATAGGGGGCAGCGGGACAGACGGACACGCCCCACCAGCCCGCCACCCCCTGCAGGGCCCACCCGCCAGTGGGACAGACAGACACTGCCTGGTAAACTCCTTCCCCCAGCCGTGAGCCCCCCTCCCATGTCACTCAAGGGACCAAGAGATCAGGGGATGAATTATAGGGGCTCACAGTCATCCCCCCCACAGTCCCCTCTTCTGGGGGGCTGAGATTCTTCAGCTCCCTCCTTTTTGTGGGGTAACCGCCCCCGGCAAAATATTTACCCCAGTGTTGGGCCAAAATTCCTATGGGGGGGGGAATATGTTAAGAGGCATGGGGGCAGTGTCCTGTGGTGGGGCTTTTTGGGGGGGACAGAGGGGTAGCCCCACAAATGCTGCACCCCAGGTTTGACAGTCCCGCCCAAATCTCAGTGCAACCAGGGTGTGGCTGGACCCTGAGCTGCCCGAAATATCCTGCCATCCACAGGGCATAGCAACCCCCCCCAGAGGGACCAATCCCCCCCCCCAGAGGGGCTGTCCCCAGCCCCAAATCACAACGGACCCCTCTAATCTTGCAGAGCACCAAGTCACCCCACCCGCTGCAGCCCCCCCCACATGCTCCACTCACCCCCCACTAAACCCCCCACTTTTTGACCCAGCCTCCAGAAATCCTCCCAAGCCACACACCCCTCATTCTCCCCACAACCCCCCCAAAACGGTGATGCCCCCAAACCCCACATTGGGCTGGGTCCCCCAAAAAGTTCCGCTCATCCCCCCCCCCCAAAAATAACCCCTCGGTTTCGATCCAAGCCCCACACAGAGTCTGACCCCCCCACACGCCGCTCCCAGAGCTGGGGGTCCCCCAGACACGTTTCCATTGCGCTCTAGGCGCGATGCGTAGGAAGTGGGGGGCGCATGGAGCAAGAGATTTACCTGGCTGGGGGCCCGGAGAGGCGGCTGGGGTGCGGCGCTGGGGGCCCGGAGCGGATCTGGGGCGCTGGCTGCTCCGCTGCGCGCTAGCTGCAGAGATTTGGGAGCGCGGCGCTGGGCGGGGGGGTCTCTCCGCTCAGGGCGGAAAGGGCGTGTGGGGAGGGGGCAGACACCCCGCCCAGCCGGGACAGTGGCGTACACGTGCCATCCCGGGGAAGGGTGGGGCAGCGTGTGTGTCCCCGCCCCTCCCCTTCCCGCCCACAGGCAGAGACGGGACCCCCGGGCATGGACTAGGGACATAACCCCGTGCCCGTGTCCCCCGACTCCCCCCCATGTACCCCCACCTTCCCTCACCCCGGCAGACACACCCCAGAGCTCCCCCCATGCACACAGCCCCCCATCCCCCAGAGCTCCCACCCCCCTGTGCACACAGCCCCCCATCTCCCAGAGCTCCCACCCCCATGCACACAGCCCCCCATCTCCCAGAGCTCCCACCCCCATGCACACAGCCCCCCCATGCCCCAGAGCTACCAGCCCCCCATGCACACAGCCCCCCATCTCCCAGAGCTCCCACCCCCATGCACACAGCCCCCCCATACCCCAGAGTTACCAGCCCCCCATGCACACAGCCCCCCATCTCCCAGAGCTCCCACCCCCCCGTGCACACAGCCCCCACATACCCCACTGCTCCCACCCCCCCGTGCACACAGCCCCCCATCCCCCAGAACTCCACACCCAGGGGCAGGATACCAGGGTGGATGGGCCCCGGGGTCGGATCCGAGGGGCAGCATACCGGGGTGGATGGGCCCCGGGGGCGGATCTGAGGGGCAGGATACCGGGATGGCTTGGCCCCGGGGGCGGATCCGAGAGGCAGGGCAGGATACCGGAGTGGCTTGGCCCCGGTGCGGATCCGAGGGGCAGGGCAGGATTCCGGGGTGGATGGGCACCAGGGTCGGATCCGAGGGGCAGGATACCGGGGTGGATGGGCCCCGGGGGCGGATCCGAGGGGCAGGATACCGGAGTGGCTTGGCCCCGGTGCGGATCCGAGGGGCAGGGCAGGATACCGGGGTGGATGGGCCCCGGTGCGGATCCGAGGGGCAGGATACCAGGGTGGATGGGCCCCGGGGGCGGATCCGAGGGGCAGGATACCGGAGTGGCTTGGCCCCGGTGCGGATCCGAGGGGCAGGGCAGGATACCGGGGTGGATGGGCCCCGGTGCGGATCCGAGGGGCAGGATACCAGGGTGGATGGGCCCCGGGGGCGGATCCGAGGGGCAGGATACCGGGGTGGATGGGCCCCGGGGGCAGATCCGAGGGGCAGGGCAGGATACCGGGGTGGATGGGCCCCAGGGGCAGATCCGAGGGGCAGGGCAGGATACTGGGGTGGATGGGCCCCGGGGGCGGATCTGAGGGGCAGGATACCGGGGTGGATGGGCCCCGGGGGCAGATCCGAGGGGCAGGGCAGGATACTGGGGTGGATGGGCCCCGGGGGCGGATCCGAGGGGCAGGGCAGGATACCGGGGCGGATGGGACCCGGGGGCGGATCTGAGGGGTAGGATACTGGGGTGGATGGGCCCCGGGGGCAGATCCGAGGGGCAGGGCAGGATACTGGGGTGGATGGGCCCCGGGGGCGGATCTGAGGGGCAGGATACCGGGGTGTCTGGGCCCCTTAGGTGGATCTGGGGCAGAGAGGTGAAAAAGGAAGTGATCCAGGGAGGGTGCAGGGCAGGGCCGGGCCCTGCAGAACGGTTGTTATGGTGTTGCTCAGAGAATAAAGGTGTTTCCTGTGATTGCGGTAACTGTCACATCACTTCTGCAGTAGTGTCCCCAGCAGTGCCCCAGCCGAGGACTCCAGCGCTGCGAGCTTCGTCTCAGCAGTGCCCCACAGGCGGTAGCTGTGTTTGGTGGGACTGTTTTTGGTTTCCATGGTGACGGGAGTGGGGGATGGGGGAGGGGCTTCCCAGCTGCACTCCACATCTGGCCCAACTTCTGTTACCAGCGGGTGGGGCAGGGGTGACAGCAGCGCCCCTCCCCCAATACCGGGATGTCCCACAGGAGGCCCCGCCCCTACAGGATCTCAATATTTGGTTGCCCAGACAACCCTAGTGCCACCCCCAACTTCCAGCATCTGATCCAGGGGTTCTAAAACGTCATCGCACCCGGATCCGCTTCTGACAACAAAAATTACAGCCCCTAACGCCAGCCCTGCCGACCCCATTACAACGGGGTCGCGACCCACCGTTTGATAACACCCCTCCTGACCCCTATCGGGCCCCTCTCCCTGCCAGTGTGGCAGAGGGGAGCAGGGTCTAGTGATTAGAGCGGGGGGAGGGGGCTGGGAGCCAGGACTCCTGGGTTCTCTCCCCGGCTCTGGGAGGAGAGTGGGCTCTAGTGGTTAGAGCAGAGGGGGCTGGGAGCCAGGACTCCTGGGTTCTCTCCCCGGCTCTGGGAGGGGAGTGGGTTAGAACAGGAGGAGCCTGGGAACCGACAGAGCGCTCTGCGCTGCCTTTTAGCTCTGCAAGCCAGGAGGAACCCCCACAAATGAAAATTCCCAGCCCCCTCCCCCCACGACTGGCCAATCTGCCCCACCCCCCACACTCCCTCCTCAAGGCAGCCACTGGTTCCACTTCCCCTTTCCTTGGTGGCAGCAGAGAACAAAAGGTTCATTCACCCCCCAGCCCGGGCCCAAAGCTCCTTCCTGGAAGGGGGGGGCAGGGAATGGGGCTGGGGGCCTCTCCCCTGTGGGCACTGGCAGAAAATGGGACATGGGGCCTTTCCCCTCTTGTCAGGACCTGCCCAGAGCTGCCTCCTGTGCCCAGAGCCGGCATTGCAAGAAGCAGCCAACACCTTTCAGCAGCTCTCCTCCGGGCCCCTGCCCTCAGTCCACTTGGACCCCATTGGTTACAGCACGGACAGCGAGCCAGGACTCCTGGGTTCGCTAATTGGGCTCTGGGAGATTCTGGGCAGCAGGGAGCGGGGCAGGGGCTCAATAGGGGGCGCTCTGCTCTGGCTGTCAGCGCTGGCCCCAGTGCAGTGCTAGGGGACATCAAGCCAGCAGGCCCCGGATACCCAGCCCCCACACCCCACCCCAGAGGGGCCGCATCCCAGCGCCGGGCGAGGGGTCCCCGGATAACCAGCCCTCGCGCCCCACCCCAGAGGGGACGCACCCAGGGCGTGGGGAGCTCACACAAACGCCCAGCAGGGGGCAGCACTGTTTCACACAATACAACCTTGTGGCATTTATTACTGATTCCATCCCTCCACTGATACAATCCCACCGCTGGTTCCCATGCAGCATTCTTCACTTTGGGGTTGGGGGTCTGCCCTCTCCCGGTTCGGGGGGGAGGGGGAGGAAAAATTTCCATCTCACCAGGAGGGGGCAGCCTCACTCCGTATCTGGGCATGCTCCTTGGGGACCATCTGGCTGTGGTATGAGGGGGGCATGGTGTGCATGGGGGGGGAGGGGTCGTGCATCTGGAGCAGGTCAATTTCAGATTGTGAAATTAACCAGCTTCCATCCATGATTGATTGGCGGGAGAGACCTGAAGATTAGACAAGATTCCCAGAGTGGAGGTGTGGTTTGGGGGGGGACAGTGGGAGGGTCTCACCTCGCCCGACACCCACACCCTGCTGTTGGGCCAAAGGAACCGGCCACTTCAGCAGATGGAAAGGGGGACAGCTTGATCTGGTGTGGGGGAGGCGTCAGTACTGGGGGTTCCCACCATGGCTCCCCGAGATCTAGGGCGACAGGCAGCCCGGGAAGGCAGAGGGGACGATGGTGGCGGGGTGCGTTCAACTGGAGAGGCGCAGAGGTGGAATCCAGTCCCAGGACAGTGCAGATGGGGACAGGGCTGGGGGGGGAAGGTGGAGAAAGAGGGGAACAAGGGGGTGGAGGGAAGCAGCACACACTACAGGAGTCTGACCGGGATGCTATTTGCCAAAGGAGACCCAGCTCTGACCCCAGCCTCTGCCTCAGGCCTCCATGGGCCGCCGGGCCCCCCCAGCCGCCCGCAGCCCCCCCGGCTCGGTGAACTGGGTCTTCTTGGGGGACGGTGTCTCCTCCTTGCTCAGCACCTGTGGGGAGGCAAACAAGATAGCTTGATTCAGGAAGAACTGGGGAGGGAATCCAGGAGTCCTGGCGCCCAGCCCCCTGCTCTAACCACTAGGCCCCACTCACCTCCCGGAGGATGCGGTCTCTCAGTTCACTGTGGGTGAGGGGTCGCTCCTCTTCCTCACTCCCAGCTTCATATTCCTCCCTGGGGAGAAGATAAAGAGAATGAGGGGGCTAAGTATGTGTGAACCCCACTGCCTCCTGCGGGAGATAGAACCCAAGAGTCCTGGCTCCCAGCCCCCGCACCCTGCTCTCACCACTAGACCCCACTCCCCTTCCAGAGCCAGGAGAGAACCCAGGAGTCCTGGCTCCAGACCCCCATCCTGCTGTAACCACTAGACCCCACTCGCCTCCCAGAGCCGGGAGAGAACCCAGGAGTCCTGGCTCCCAGCCCCCCAGCTCTACCCCATCCCTCTCCTGGGTCAGGTCTTTCTAGACCATATGTGCTGTGGGTGGCAGGGGGGGAGCCCCCCCCCCCAATCCCATGGTTGTAGGGGGTTGGGGACACGGTGCTTACCCAGCAGTGGGGGGCCGCAGGGGGTACGCTGTGGGGGCGTAACCTGCCATCTGCCCCAGGAGCAGTCGAGCCGTCTCTTCGGGGTCGTAGGGCAGATCGTAGTTCTGGGGGGAGGCGGAAAAGGTTGGGGGATGGTCTGGGGGTGGGGAGCTCATTTCCTGCCCCCCCACATCCCCCTCAGATCATCCCATCCCCCTGATCTCTGCCCCAGCACACATCCTCCCCACCTCATCCCATCCCCCCCATCCCATCCCACTCCCTGCACCCCCTCACTTGGGACACATCCCCCCAGCACCGACCCCCGCAATTCCTCCCACCTGACATAGACCTGCCCCCTCAATCCTTCCCCCAGCACAGATCCCCCGCCCCTGGTTTCCCCATCCCATCCCATCCCCCAACGCCCCCCTCCCCGGCTCCCCCTCAGCTGGCACGGTCCCATCCCCCACCACTGTTGCCAGTACAGATCCCCCCCAGCTTCACCCCATCCACAATGTCCCATCCCCCAGCACCCCCCCATGCAGAACTCCCCCCCGCCCAGCTACCCGTACCTTGGAGGCCAGGTAGGAGCGCATGGCCAACAGCTCGTGGGCCCGCTGCTCCAGGAGACCCAGGAACACGGGGATGTTCCCATCCCGCACCACGGCCGAGCCCCCCAGTGCCTCGTCCAGCGCCGAGCACTGACAGTCCAGCTTCCTGAACAGCGACCTGATCCCTGCGGGGACAGACAGCCCGGACGCCTGGGGTCTACCCACAGCTTGAGGAGGGGGAGCTGGGAGCCAGGACGCCGGGTTCTATCCCTGGCTCTGGGAGGGGAGTGGGGTCTAGTGGTTAGGGGAGCAGGGGGGCTGGGAGTCGGGGCTCCTGGGTTCTCTCCCCAGCCCTGGGAGGGGATTTGGGTCTAGTGGTTAGAGCAGGGGGCTGGGATCCAGGACTCCTGGGTTCTACCACCGGCTTGCAGGGACGATGCGGGTCCCAGGACACGCCCCTCCCCCCCCCCCCGGCTCCGTACCCTCTTTGAGCTGTTCCAGGGTTTTCCTGGCCACCTTCTCTTTGCTCAGCAGCTGCTGGGCCTCCTGCACGACAGCCTCCTGCTGCATCTCCAGCGCCTGGGTCTGCGCCCGCTGCTCCTGCTGCTCCTGCTCGTCCTGGACCCGCGCCGCCTGGATCTCCCGGCGCACCTGGGAGGCCGCAGAAGGGTACAGGGAGGGCATGGGAGGGGGGAGAGGCAGGCAGAGCTGGGTATGGCCCTCGGAGGGGGGGCGGGATTTGGCATGGCCCTGGAAGGGAGCAGGGTTGTCTCTGGGGAACAGGGCCCCGGGGGCAGAGCCATGGGGGACAGAGGGGGAAGGGCTGTCTATGTGGGGGCAGTGCCACCATGCGGGGCATGGGGGGCAGGACAGTCTATGGTGCAGAAGGCCTTGGGAGAAGTTGGGAGGATGCAGGGCTTTCTGTGGAGGGGCAGGATGCTGGTGGTCAATGGGGGACAGGGTCTATGATGGGGGACAGTGGGGGGCAGGGCTGTCTGTGGGGGGCAGCGCCACCCTGGAGGGCGTTGGGGCAGGGCTGTCTGCGGGGGGCAGAGCTATCGGGGGCTGGCCCCCCTCACCTGGGCGATCCGCTCCCCCAGTCGCTCCAGCTCGTTGTTCTGCTCGTTGACGTAGTTGAACTGGGCGAAATTCCGGTCCTCAACTGGGAGGGGGAGGGAGGTGTCAGAGCCCCTGACCGAAAAGAGCCCCCCCCCTCCCCCGACAGACCCCTTCCCCCTGACTGGAGAAACCCCATAGACACACCCCCCCCCGGACCAGAGAGACATCTCCCCCCCTGACAGACCCCTCCCCCTCCCCCAGAGTCAGGTCCCCCATCAGAGCCCAGCCCGCGGACTGGAGAGAGAGCCCCCCGCCTGGGGCCGGATCCGAGCCAGCGCCCCCTGCCCGTCACCTGCTATGAATTTCTCCACCAGCACATCCAGGTCGTCCTCCCCTGTCATCTGTTGGATCTGCTTGAAGGCAGCTTCATAGGACTCCAGCAGCTCCTCCCTGGGGTCCCGGTGCTTCCCCTCGGCCTCCTCTTGCTCTGAACGGGGAGTAAACCGGACACGGTCAGAGCCCCTCAGCCACCGAACCCAGGAGTCCTGGCTCCCAGGCCCCGTGCTCTAAACACTAGACCTCACTCTCCTCCCAGAGTCAGGAGAGAACCCAGGCGTCCCGGCTAGTACCTCTCCTGCGCTTGGCCTCCAGCGCCTCCTGGGTGAACGTCCGCTCCTGCACCTTGACATCCAGGAAGTGGCGTAAGCGCCGGTCGTGGTCCAGGACCCGCTGCAGCTCCTTCATCTCGGCCCCATGCTGGGCCAAGTCCTTCTCCGCCTTCTCCCTCAGCTGCCCCAGCTTGGTCTGGGCCTCATCCCTGCAGGACGGGAGGGGAGCAATAAAAGTGGGTACCCTGCCCACAAACAGCCTGCAAAGCCCTGGACATAACCCAGGAGTCCGGGCTCCCAGCCTGCCCCCCTGCTCTAACCACTAGACCCCACTCCCCTCCCAGAGCCAGGGAGAGAACCCAGGCATCCTGGCTCCCAACCCCCAATCCCCTGCTCTAACCACTAGATCCCATTCCCCTCCCAGAGCCAGGGAGAGAACCCAGGAGTCCTGGCTCCCCCACTCTATGCAGTAGGAGATACCAAGACCCCGACCCTGCCCTTCCCGGGCTCCCATGGAGGGTGCAGGGGGCTCAGTTTCCACAGCCCGACTAGCCCTTGGCTTCTGCTGGAGGGGGCAGTGCCCTGAGGCAAGATCAGACAGGCCCGTGACATGTGTGCGGATGGGGTGGCCGATCCTGAGTGCACGGAGCAGCGGGTGGGGGGGAAGATTGTGGGGCCAGCAGAGGGGCACCCTGGAGACAGGAGGGGTTGCTGTGGGTCTCCTTGGCACCATGTGTCCAGCAGGGGGCACCAGGGGCCAGCAGGGGGCGCTGTGGGCCAGCGGGAGGCGCTGTGGGCCAGCAGGGGGCGCAGTGGGTGCCGGGGGCCCTACCTAGCATCAAAGGCCGAGGAGGAGGAGTCGATCACGGCTCCAATGGCTTTCCGCGTCTCCTGCAGCTCCTGGGAATCAAAGGGAGAAGGTCATAGGCTTCTCTCGGCCAATCAGCTCCTTCCGTTCTGGCCCCGTGTCATAGCGGGATCTCTGTCAGCCAATCAAATCCCTCTGTTCTGGCCCTGTGTCACAGGACCTTCACTGGCCAATCAGACCTCTCCATCCCACACCACTTTCTTAACAAGACCTTTGTTGGCCAATTAGATGCCTGCTTCCCACTGGGACCAGCATCAGCCAACCACAACCCTTCATTTTATGCACATCACCGGGGGGAGGGGTCCTATCAGACACCAATCAGAGCCCAACTGGTGGGTGGGGCCAAACCCTGTGTGCACCTCCCAGTGATGCCCATTGGTGCCTCAGTTTCCCACATTGGGCTCTGTGGGGACTGATGGGTCCCTGGTCACCATGTGACAGGCTGGGTACAGGGGGTACGTGCAGCTTGAACCATGAAGGGAAAAACGGGGTTAACAACCACCACCACCGGCTCTAACCTTTAGACCTCACTCCCCACCCCCAAGCCGGGGAGAGAACCCAGGCGTCCTGGCTCCCAGCCCCCCGCTCCTCTGGCAGAGCTCTCACCCTCTCCAGCCTGCGGTAAAGGTGTTCGAAGCGCCCACGTTCGATGCGCAGGGTCTCCAGCTCCTCGCGCAGGCTGGCGTTCAGCGCCAGCTGGGAGTTGAACCGGGCTGATGCCTGAAGAGAACCAGGGGTGCTGGCATTAGCCCCCCTGAGGGCCCAGGCACCTGGTGAAGCCTCCCAACATGGAACACAGCCTCACTCCCTGGGGCCGGCAATTACACCCCATTCCCCTCCCCGAGCCGGGAGAGAATCCAGGCGTCCTGGCTCCCAGCCCCTCTGCTCTAACCCCTATCCTCCACTCCCCTCCCCGAGCCGGGAGATAACCCAGGCATACTGGCTCCCAGCCCCTCCGCTCTAACCCCTATTCTCCACTCCCCTCCCCGAGCCAGGAGAGAACCCAGGCGTCCTGGCTCCCAGCCCCTCTGCTCTAACCCCTATCCTCCACTCCCCTCCCCGAGCGGGGGATAGAACCCAGCCCCCCCTCGCCTGCTCTAATCACTAGCGTCCCCTCCGGCAGTGACAGCCCTGCCCGCCGTCACCTTATCCAGCTGGTTCTCCAGGGTGCGCACCCTCCTCTGGCCCTGGGCCTTGTGCCGCTGGCTGACTCCTGCACTGCCCGCCTGCTTCGCCAGCCCTGCCAGCCGCTTCTCCCAGCTCCGGATCTGCCGGGGGGGGACACACCGTTAGGAACCACAGCCCGAGCCCCACGGCCTCACTGCCTTGGGTGCCCCATAGCACCCCCAAGAGCTTCTGGGTGATGCCCAGCAGTGCCCTTTGGGATGGATAAAGGAAGGGGGCACCAAAGCCAACCGCCAGCCAGAGGAAGGGGGACATCTTGGCCTGATCCCCCAGGCTCTGTCCCAGAGCATGCTGGGATGCACTGTAGCATCATAAGAACACAAGAACGGCCATACTGGGTCAGACCAAAGGTCCATCAAGGCCATTATCCTGTCCTCTGACAGTGGCCAATGGCAGGTGCCCCAAAGGGAATGAACAGACAGGTTATCATCAAGTGAGCCACGCCCTGTCACCCAATCCCAGCTTCTGGCAAACAGAGGCTAGGGACACCATCCCTACCTATCCTGGCGAATAGCCATTGGTGGACCTGTCCTCCATGAATCTATTTAGCTCCCTTTTGAATCCTGTTATAGTATTGGCCTTCACAACAGCCTCTGGCAAGGAGTTCCAGAGGTTGACAGTGTGTTGCGTGAAAAAAATATTTTCTTGTGTTTGTTTTAAACCTGTTACCTATTAATTTCACTTGGTGGCCCCTTGTTCTTGTATTATGAGAAGGTGTAAATAACACTTCCTTAATTTACTTTCTCTATGCCACTCATGATTTTATAGACCTCTATCATATCCCCCCTTAGACGCCTCTTTTCCAAGCTGAAAAGACCCCGTCTTATGAATCTCTCCTCATACGGCAGCCGTTCCATACCCCTAATCATTTTTGTTGCCCTTTTCTGAACCTTTTCCAATTCCAATATATATTTTTTTGAGATGGGGCGACCACATCTGCACGCAGTATTCAAGGTGTGGGCGTGCCATGGATTTATATAGAAGCAATAGGATCTTTTCTGTCTTATTATCTATCCCTATCTTGATGATTCCCAACCTTCTGTTCGCTTTTTTGACTGCCGCTGCACGTTGAGTGGATGATTTCAGACAACCATCCACAATGACTCCAAGATCTCTTTCTTGAGTGGTAACAGCTAATTTAGACCCCATCATTGTATATGTATAGTTGGGATTGTTTTCCAATGTGCATTACTTTGCATTTATCAACATTGAATTTCACCTGCCATTTTGTTGCCCAGTCACCCAGTTTTGTGAGATTCTTTTGTAGCTCTTCGCAGTCTGCCTGGGACTTAACTATCTTGAGTAGTTTTGTATCATCTGCAAATTTTGCCACCGCACTGTTTACCCCTTTCTCCAGATCGTTTATGAATATGTTGAATAGGACTCGGCCCAGTACAGACCCCTGGGGGACACCACTATCTACCTCTCTCCATTCTGAAAACTGGCCATTTATTCCTACCCCTTGTTTCCTATCTTTTAACCAGTTACCAATCCATGAGAGAACCTTCCCTCTTATCCCATGACTGCTTACTTTGGTTAAGAGCCTTTGGTGAGGGACCTTGTCAAAGGCTTTCTGAAAATCTAAGTACCCTGGATCCCCCTTGTCCACATGCTTGTTGACTCCCTCAAAGAATTCTAGTAGATTGGTGAGGCGTGATTTCCCTTTACAAAACCCATGTTGACTATTTCCTAACAAATTATGTTCATCTGTGTGTCTGACAGTTTTGTTCTTTACAATAGTTTCAACTAATTTGCCTGGTACTGAAGTGAGGCGTACCGGGTGCCTGTAATTGCCAGGATCACCTCTGGAGGCCTTTTTAAAAACTGGCGTCACATTAGCTATCCTCCAGTCAGTTGGTACAGAAGCTGATTTAAATGATAGGTTACAGATGACAGTTAATAGTGCTGCAATTTCATATTTGAGTTCCTTCAGCACTCTTGGGTGAATACCATCAGGTCCTGGAGACTTATTACTGTTTAGTTTATCAATTTGTTCCAAAACCTCCTCTAATGACACCTCAACTTGGGACAGTTCCTCAGATCTGTCACCCCAAAAGAATGGCTCAGGTTTGGGAATCTCCCTCACATCCTCAACAGTGAAGACCTATGCAAAGAATTCATTTAGTTTCTCTGCAATGGCCTTATTGTCATTGAGTGCTCCTTTAGCATCTCGGTCGTCCAGTGGCCCCACTGGTTGTTTAGCAGGCTTTCTACTTCTGATGTATTTAAAAAACCTTTTGCTATTACTTTTGGAGTCTTTGGCTAGCTGTGCTTCAAATTCTTTTTTGGTCTTTCTAATTATATTTTTACACTTCATTTGCCTGAGTTTATGCTCTTTTCTATTTTCTTCATTACGATTTATCTTCCACTTTTTAAAGGACGCCTTTTTGCCTCTCACTGCTTCTTTTACTTTGTTGTTTAACCACGGTGGCTCTTTTCTGGTTCTCTTACCATGTTTTTTAATTTGGGGTATACATTTCAGTTGAACCTCTATTATGGTGTCTTTAAAAAGTTTCCACGCGGCTTGCAGGGATTTCACTTTTGGTACTGTACCTTTTAATTTCTCTTTCACTAACCCCTACATTTATGTGTAGTTCCCCTTTCTGAAATCATTCAAGGCCTTGTGGGTAATTCCCCGCATAGCATTGTGGGATAGAGGAAGAGCCACACCGAGCCTCTCCTCCACGCCCATCCCATCCTGTTCACTCACCAGGGAACAGGAGAAGGGGGGAGCCCTGCCAGGGACACAGTCTGATTGCCGCAGCCCCACTCCCGTCCCCAAGCCAGGAGAGAACCCAGGTGTCCTGGCTCCCAGCCCCTCTGCTCAAACCATTAGACCCCACTCCCCTTCCAGAGGCAGGGAGAGAACCCAGGAGTCCTGGTTCCCAGCCCCTCTGCTCTAACCACTACATCACCCTACCAGTCCAGTGGTACCTCCTGGTCTAGCTGGGTCACCGTCCTCCTCTCGGCAGCCGCCTGCTCCTCCACCTGGTCCTGGTTCCGCAGCAGGGTGCGTAGGCTGCCGGCCTGCTCCTGCTCCCGCTGCCTGTTGGCACGGCCCTCCGCCACCCGCAGGTCCCACAGCAGCCCCTTCCGCTCCTTCTCTAGCCGCTGCAGGTCGGCCCTGTCGGAGACACCAGGGTGGCCAGCAGAGATGGGCGGCAGGGAGAGGCGCCGGGTGGCAGGCAGCGCTGGGGTGGGATGGTGGCAGTGGTGGGGCCCCATGGCGCAGGGTGGAGGGTAGGCGGGGTATGCTGGGGCCCAGCACGCAGGGGGCAGCGGGGGCTGGATCTACTGGAGGGTGTGGAGCATCGGGGGAAGAGGATGGAGAGAACTTGTGGGAGGGTGTGCGAGCTAGTGTGTGTGATTGTGTGTGTGTGTGATGTGGTGGGTGTCAGTGTGCGGGATCAGGTGGGAGATGGTGTGTGCGTGATCTGGTGGGTGTCAGAGAGATCTGGTGTGTGATCTATGGTGATCTGGCATGTGTTGGCGGGATCTAGTGTGATCTGGTGTCTGCGCAGTGTCGTGTGCGAGTGGGATCTAACATGGGATCTTGTGGGCAGGTAAGTCTGGGTCACCTGGTATGTGTGTGTGAGCTACGGTTTGAGTGTGGGTGTTCAAGTGTGCGAGTGTGATCTAATGTGAGCTTGTCTGACTGTATGCCTCTGTGTGATCTACTGCGTGTGATCCAATGTGGGACTCATGTGTGTGATCTCGTCCGAGTGAGTGTGAACATGTGGGGGGAGCGGGGCGGAGGGCAGTGACCCAGCCTAGTGTGTGTGTGTGTGGGGTGGGAGAGTGTTGCTAGGCCCACGTGGGTCGTTAGGGGGCTGAGTGTTACATCAATAACGCATCAGTGTGCAGAGGGGAGTGTGTCAGTCTGTGTTACGGTGTGTGGGGGGTGTCAGTTGCGTTGTATAGGTTTGTGTGTTGAACCTGCCTCCCAGCCCGGTGACCCCGACCCCTGGAATGTTTCCTGGGTCCCTCCCTCTAGCCTGGTGACCCCACCCCCTGGGGTCATTCCCAGGCCCCTCCCCCCAGCCCAGTGACCCTCCTCTCAGGGATAATTCCCAGGTCTCCTGCCCCAGCTCGGTGACCTGGGCCCCAGGGACCGCAAGGGGGTACATACAGCTGCTTGCGGATGGTCTCCTGGGACTGCAGGGTGTAGGCATGGCGGTCACCCTCTAGCAGCCGGAACTGGCGCTGCAGCTTGGCCAGCTCGCTCTCAGCTGGGGGGGGGGTGAAATGTGGGGGGGTCAGAAAAGGGGGAAGGGAATCGTTAGAGAAGGCAGCAGATGAGTCTGAGGCCTTTGTCATCTGAGGACAAGATTATCTTGTCACACCAAGGCCCCGTGACGTCACGCCAAGGCCATGCCCCATCATGCCAAGGCCCCATCATGTCATGCCAAGGTCTGCCATGGCCTCACCCTGTCACGTCAATACCCCATCCCATCACGCCAAGACCCCTTATCATACCAAGGTCCCACTTCCTCATTCCAAGGTCCCACATTTTGGGGTGAAGCATTGGTGTCATCCCAGCCACAAGACAATGCTCCGGACTGGGACAGAGTTGGGGGTGGGATATCAGGGGATCAGAGGGGCTAAAGGCAGAGGGCAGGGCCAGGTTCTCATCTCAGCCCCCGCCTCAGGGCCAATCCAGAGTCACTCCTATTTGCAATGGGGACAAAGCCAGGTTCTGATCTCAGCCCCCTGGGGTCAATCCAAAGTCTGTTAAGTTCAGCAGTCTGACTAAGTGGGGTGCTGCCCCCATCCCCAGAGGCAGGATTGGTCCTCTGGCCACCAGCCCTGCTGCCCCCCTCCCAGATGCCTTCCCCACAGCCTCTGGCTGCTGGGATGGCTCATCCCCAGGGCGGCCTGGCAGGGGGGGAACCCCTCACCCTGGCTGGGCTGATGGGGTAGTGCTGGGAGGGCCGGGGTACTGTTACCGCCAGCTCCTGGGACCGAGGGCATGGGGCAGGGATCGGACAGAGATGTGGGGCAGGGAGAGAAAACAGGGAGGGCACTAGAGTGGTGGGGTCACGAGAAGGGAGCCCCATGTGGCACTGGGACAACAGGCTGTGAAGGCGGGCACCCAGGGGGCTAGATAAAGGGGCGGGACCATGCTGGGGGGCACTGGAGCCAGAGCACAGGGGACAAGGCCGCACGGGGGGGCATCAGGGAGGCAGAGCACAGAGGGTGGGACCATGCAGAGTGCGTGGGGGGGGGGGCAGGAAGGTCATGTGATGGGTACCGGGGGTAGAGCACGGAGACGGGGCCGTGTGGAGTCACTGGGAGGACAGTGCACGGGGGCGGGGCCACACATGGGCACTGGGGGTGCAGTGCACAGGGGGCAGAGCCACGCAGAGGGCACCGGCGGCAGGTCCACGCTGGAGGCAGCGGGGTAGCTCCCATTCTGTCTGGTGGCAGCCTGGAGATGCCAATTCCTAGACTTCCCACAATGCCCTGGGGCAGAGCCTTTACCGATGCCCTCCAGGTCCAGGTCGCTGCCCTCCGAGCGGGTACTCGAGGCAGATCGGTGCAGCGGCATCTTCTCCTCCTCCTCTTCGCCGACAGCTGGCCAAGAAAGAGAGTGGGGAGAGAGAGAGAGAGGGCTTTTAACTGGACCCCGGCTGCCATGGCCCAGAGAGAGACAGGGGTGCAGGGGGCGTGGCTGGACACTGGGGGCACGCCGGGGGTGCCCAGCCCAGCACTGGGGCATCAGGAGAGGGGGCAACCTCCCGAGGCTCTGGGGCAGGCCTCGCACTGTCAGGCATGTGGCTGATTCTGGGGTGGGGCATCACAAGCCGAGGCTAACGCTGCCCCCGTCTCCCACCTCGTGCTTTGGAGGGGCTGGGGAAGGCGTGGGGCTGGTGCATAGGGGCTAGGAGGGTTTAAGGAGTTGGAGGGTGGAATGGGATTGGGGGGGGAAGGTTCAGGGAGCTGTGGAGTTTGGAGGGGGGTCATTTGGGAGCAAAGGATCAGGTGGTTCTGTGGCTGGGGGCAGATTCAGGTGGTCAGGGTGAGTTTGGGGGAAGGTTTGGAAGCTCAGGGGAGAGTTTGGGGGGAAGGTTCAGGTGGTAAGTGGGAATTTGGGTGGGTTATAATAAATATATGGAGATATACCTATCTCATAGAACTGGAAGGGACCCTGAAATGTCATCAAGTCCAGCTCCCTGCCTTCACTAGCAGGACCAAGTACTGATTTTGCCCCAGATCCCTAAGTGGCCCCCTCAAGGATTGAACTCACAACCCTGGGTTTAGCAGGCCAATGCTCAAACCACTGAGCTATCCCTCCCCCCTTGGGTTCAGGGGGTCAGTGGTGAATTTGGGAGGAAGGTTCAGGGGGTTGGGGTGAGTTTGGGGGAAAGGTTCAGGGGGCTCAGGGGAAAGTTCAGGGGTCAGGGTGAGTTTGGGGGGAAGATTTGGAGGCTCAGGGGAGAGTTTGGGGGGAAGGTTCAGGTGGTAAGTGGGAATTTGGGGGGGGTCAGGGGTCGGTGGTGAATTTGGGGGGAAGGTTCAGGGATCGGGGTGAGTTGGGGGAAGGTTCTGGGGGGTCAGTGGTGAGTTGGGTACAAGGTTTGGAGGCTCAGGGGAGAGTTTGGGGGGAAGGTTTAGGGTGGGGGGGAGATCTGGGATCCGATTTCCTTCCTAGCCCCAGTACCCCCCACCCCTGGGTGCTGGGATTTACCTCACTCTCCGGCAGCCAGTCCAGGGGGGATGGTCAGTGGGCTCGGGGGGAGCCCAGCCCGTGCCAGGCACAGGGAGGTGCGGGGATCACGCCTGGCCTCTCCTCGCCTGCCAGCATCGCCGCCCCCCACACCCGCACCACCCGAGTTGTTAGCAACCGTCTCCAGGAAGCAGAAATACCTCAGCCAATGGGGGGAGAGGACGGATCCCTGGGGGTGGGAGAAAAGGGGGACGTGTCAGATTAAGGAGAACAGGAGAGCCATGCTGGAAAATCCCCTTTATTCCCCCCACCAACCCCACACCTCCCTTTCCCCCACTCCACCCCACACCCATCCCCTCTCCCCACCGCACCCCAATCACAAACACACCTCCATCCCTCCCGCCCCCAGCCATGCAGAATGTTTACACTGCAGGGGACTGGGAGCCAGGACTCCTGGGTTCTATCCCGGCTCTGGGAGGGGAGTGGGGCCTAGTGGTTAGAGGGAGTGCAATGGCTGGGTTAACAGGGAGGCATTTATTTCCGAGCCAGGGAGCCCCCAGGTGCCTGAACCGGGGATGCCAGGTTGGGGTGGGGTCCTGCTGGGGTGCGGGGTGCCAGGATGTGGGGGAGGAGCCGAGGGGCTGTGGAGCTGGAGGCTACAGGGTGAGGGAGGACACGTGACACTGCTCCCTTCCCCAGCGGCTCTGTGTCCGGATGGGATGGCTGCTCTGTCACAACCACAGGGGGGCGCCACTGCTGCTCAGAGTTGTTTCATTTCACCTGGGTGCCCTCAGGTCGCTCTAAGACTCTGTCCCGTGTCCGCCCCCTCCTGTCATGCCAACATACCATCATGTCATGCCAAGACCCTACCCCAAAGACACATCAGGTCACACCAAGACACTGTCCCATCTCACCATGGCCCCAGAAACGCCCGCCACACCCCAGCTACAGAGGCCATGGCAAGCCAAGGACCCGTCATGCCAAGGCCCCATCAAGTCACACCATGGCCCCACTACACCACGGTCCTGACAGGTCACACCGAGGCCACATCACTCCAAAGACCTGTCACACCAAGGACCCGGCAGATCATGCCAAGGTCCCAGCAGGTCATGCCAAGGCCCCAGTGACCCCGTCTCGTCAAGGTACTGTCATGCCAAGACCCTGTCCAGTCACACCAAGACCCCGTCACACTAAGGTCCTGTCACGCCGAGGCCCAGTCACGCCAAGGCCACGTCAGGTCACACCAAGGCCCCGGCAGCTCACACCAAGGCCCCATCACGCCAAGGCCCCGGCCGGTCATGCCAAGGCCCCGGCAGCTCACGCCAAGGCCCCATCACGCCAAGGCCCCGGCCGGTCATGCCAAGGCCCCGGCAGCTCACGCCAAGGCCACGTCACGCCAAGGCCCCGGCAGCTCACACGAAGGCCCTGTCAGGTCACACCAAGGCCCTATATCCTGCCCTGGGGGGGTGATGGGGTCTCACCAGGAGGCCAGGCCAGGGGGCGGGGCTAGGCCAGGGGGCGGAGCCTGGCGCCACTCCCTCCCCCAGGCTCCTGAATCACCACTCTGAGCAGGGCCAGGCCGACATTGCGCATGCGCTATCCCAACAGCTCCCTTCTTCCTTCCCCCACCCTCCACCGAGGCCTCGCCCAGTGCGCAAACCCCGCCCCTTTCCGCTGCCCCCGTCCTCCCGCGGGCGCCCCGCGCATGCGCGGTTCCTCCTTCCCTTTTCTGTGGCGGGAGTCGGGATGCGAGTTGTGTGCTGAGACTGGGAAGTGGACGGAGGGCTGGGCCTGGGAGCATTGGGGCGCCACGTGCACAGCTGGGGCGCTGGATGCATTGGGGCATGTGCATAGCTGGGGGGGGGCGGGTGCATTGGGAAGCAGGGTGCACGGATGGGGGGGACAGGTGCACGGGTAGGAGGCCAAGGGCATAGGGAAGCAAGTGCACAGCTGGGGGGCTGGGCGCATTGTGGCACGTGAATAGCTGGGGGAGCCCGGTGCATGGGGGGGGGGATGCACAGCTGGGTTGCCGAGTGCATTGGGAAGTGGGGTGCACAGCTGGGTTGCTGAGTGCATTGGGGAGTGGGGTGCACAGCTGGAGGGCTGGGTGCATTGGGGAGTGGGGTGCACAGCTGGGGGATCTGGATGCAAGGCGGGGGGATGCATAGCTGGGTTGCCGAGTGCATGGGGGAGTGGGGTGCACAGCTGGGTTGCCGAGTGCATTGGGGAGTGGGGTGCACAGCTGGGTTGCCGAGTGCATGGGGGAGTGGGGTGCACAGCTGGGTTGCCGAGTGCATTGGGGAGTGGGGTGCACAGCTGGGTGCATGGGGGAGTAGGGTGCACAGCTGGGGGATCTGGATGCATGGCGGGGGGATGCACAGCTGGGTTGCCGAGTGCATTGGGAAGTGGGGTGCACAGCTGGGTTGCCGAGTGCATGGGGGAGTGGGGTGTACAACTGGGGAGGCAGGTGCATGGGCAGGGTCCTGGTACAGCTGCATGAATACAGCGAGGAGAGGGTGGGGCTGCTGGGGGCTGCGTGACTCACATGGGCCTCTGGTCACACACACACACACACCACGCGACACCCCAGCACAGGAAACCACCAAACCCCAACACCCCACCCACCCATCTGTGTTTGTCCCATCACAGCAGTTGCCATTCTGCTTGCGGTGCCTGTTGCCAGGGCACCGCGTGCCTGATTGGGCAGGGGACAGGATGTTGGGTGGGGAGATGATGATACCTAGGTCTGCTTTCCTATTGCCCGATCTCCGCCCCTTTGGGCTCTCAGCTTGGGCTACCTGGGGTCTCCACCGGGGGCCCCCACAACAGCCAGGCGGGGGGCGGGGGCGCAGCTGCATCCACGGGCATTTGCCTCCTGCTCACTGCTGAGTTCTAGACCCCGTTCCCTTCCCAGAGTTGGGCTAGAACCCAGGAGTCCTGGTTCCCAGCCCCCCTGCTCTAACCACTAGACCCCCACTGCCTGCACAGAGCTGGGGATAGAACCCAGGAGTCCTGGCTCCCAGCCCCCCTGCTCTAACCACTAGACCACCACTGCCTGCGCAGAGCTGGGGATAGAACCCAGGAGTCCTGGCTCCCAGCCCCCCTGCTCTAACCACTAGACCCCCACTGCCTGCACAGAGCTGGGGATAGAACCCAGGAGTCCTGGCTCCCAGCCCCCCTGCTCTAACCACTAGACCACCACTGCCTGCGCAGAGCTGGGGATAGAACCCAGGAGTCCTGGCTCCCAGCCCCCCTGCTCTAACCACTAGACCCCCACTGCCTGCACAGAGCTGGGGATAGAACCCAGGAGTCCTGGCTCCCAGCCCCCCCCCCCCACCCCATCCGCGCGTTTTAACCACTTCCCAAGATAAAAAGCTGTTTATTTCTATTCCTGGTTCCCCAGCACCGGCTCCTTATTTTGGGCAAACCTCAATGGGGAAGTGAAAGCCCCAGTTGCCCAGGGGAGGGGGAATCCTATTAACCCTTTACAAGTGGGGTCCACTCCACAGACCCCATTAACCTGCCCTCTTTGCTGTCCAGGAGTGGGGTCCCTGGCTGGCCCGGGGGGCGGGGGGGGGGGGGGGGCTAGTGTCCCATAGCCCTTCCCATCTGCCGTCCATTCGGGGGGGGGGAAGGGTTAGCAGTGGTGGGGACTGTGAAATTTACGGGGTTCTGTTCAAATGTTGGGGGGTCTTTTATGACGGGGCACAAACTCCTGCAGTTTGCTTCCCCACGTTACCTGGTGGGGGAATTTGGGGAGGAATGATTTTTGGCGGGCAGCAAAGTCTGAGTCTGTGTGTGTGTGTGTGGGGGGGGGATTCTGGGCATTGTTCTGGGGGGTTAGCACGTTGAGGGGGGTGGAAAGCTCTGGGGTTTCCCTGCGTTCGGGGATGCCCCCCCGGGGGGAGGGGAAATCTAGGGGGCTGTACTTCGCCAGACACACGCCAGCCCCGTCCGGCCCCTCCCTTCTGGGGCGGCTGCCAGGGGTAGGGCTGGAGAGGGGGGGACGATTCAGACGGGCAGAGAGAGAGGGTTAGAGACAGCCGGCGCGAAAGAGGAGAGACCCCCCCAGCCCGTCTGCAGCGCCAGGTATCCCCCACCCCCTCCCGCGCGGGGGATCTGCCCCCTGCCCCCCTAAACTCCCTTCTGCGGGATCTGCCCCCTGCCCCCCTTAACTCCCTGCTGGGGGACCAGCCCCCTGCCCCCCTTAACTCCCTGCGGGGGGACCTGCCCCCTTTCACTCTGTCCTGGGGGGACCTGCCTCCCTAAACTCCCTGCTGGGGGACCAGCCCCCTGCCCCCCTAAACTCCCTTCTGCGGGATCTGCCCCCTGCCCCCCTTAACTCCCTGCTGGGGGACCAGCCCCCTGCCCCCCTTAACTCCCTGCGGGGGGACCTGCCCCCTTTCACTCTGTCCTGGGGGGACCTGCCTCCCTAAACTCCCTGCTGGGGGACCAGCCCCCTGCCCCCCTTAACTCTCTGCTGGGGGACCTGCCCCCTTTCACTCTGTCCTGGGGAGGACCAGTCCCCTGCCCCCCTTAACTCCCTGCTTGGGGACCTGCCCCCTTTCACTCAGTCCTGGGGGGACCTGCCCCCCTTAACTCCCTGCTGAGGGACCAGCCCCGCCTAACTCCCTGCTGGGGGACCTCCCCCTTTCACTCTGTCCTGGGGGGACCTGCCTCCCTAAACTCCCTGCTGGGGGACCAGCCCCCTGCCCCCCTTAACTCTCTGCTGGGGGACCTGCCCCCTTTCACTCTGTCCTGGGGAGGACCAGTCCCCTGCCCCCCTTAACTCCCGGCTTGGGGACCTCCCCCTTTCACTCTGTCCTGGGGGGATCTGCCCCCTGCCCCGTTAACACCTTGCTGGAGGGGAGATGTCTCTGTCTGTCTGTCTTACTGGATCGGTCTCGATGTGGACATTTCCTTTGCGGAGTGTAGAAGTTCTGCGCTGGCTGCTGTGTGGGGAGGGGGGGCGGGGGGAGGATCCCAGGGCACTGGCTGCCCCCCTTTCCATGCTCTTGGTTTAGAGGGGAAGAAACAACCCCTGAACCCCTTGCCCCGTGCACTATGCGGCCCCTGGTATCCCCTCCCACCCACAGCATCCCTGCCCCTCCACAAACAGCTAGAGCCCCTCCCCCAACACACACAGCGACCTCACCCCACCCAACCCCCCCAGCACCCGCAGTGCCCCCCCAGGTATACCCAACCCCCCCAGCACACACAGTGTCTCCCCACCCCACCCAACGACCCCAGAACATGCAGCGCCCCCCCCGATATACCTCCCACAGCACTCACAATGCCACCCCACCCAAACCCCCCAGCACCCGCAGTGCCCCTCCCAGGTACATCCAACCCCTCCTGAGCACACACAGTGCCTCCCCACCACACCCAACCCCCCCAGCACACACAGCGCCTCCCCAGATATACCCTCCCAGAACACGCAGTGCCTCCCCACCCCACCCAACCACCCCAGAACACGCAGTGCCCCCCACAGATATACCCAACTCGCCCAGCACACACAGTGCCTCCCCACCCCACCCAACCACCCCAGAACACGCAGTGCCCCCCCAGGTACACCCAACCCCGCCTGAGCGCACACAGCCCCAGAGGAGGGCTCTGTCTCCGGATCCATCCAGCCCTTGGACTCTGCTCCAGTTGGTGTCTGTGGACCCCCATCCCACTAGAAGCTGGGCTGAGACCAACAGACACCCACAATGGGGTAGAAGCCGGTGCCCCCTGGAGGGGAAAGGCCGCGTGTCCCATTCCCTGCTCCCCATAACCAGGCAGTCCCTTCCCTGGGGCCAGGGGGGAGTCGACGCCCCCTAGAGGGGAGAGGCCCCATGCCCCATTCCCTGCCCCCCTGAGCCAGCCAGTCCCTGCCCTGGGGCCTGGTGGGACCCGGCGCCCCCTAGAGGGGACAGGCCCTGTGCCCGTTCAGTGAGGCAGCCAGTCACACCCAGGCCAGCACCACTGCAATCAATGGTCAAGTTGTTTGTGTCTCTTCAATGGTGTCTTGATTTAGAACAGAAAATACTAACTTGTGGCTGAATGGCCCCGGGCTGGGAGCCAGGCCGGTCACCAGTGCCGCCGGGCAGGGCTGGGGCTGCCTTTGAGGGGGTTACTGTGACTCAGAGTGCCCCACAGTGCCCCTGTGTGGGTGCCGTGCTGCAGGGAGTGGGGCTGGGGGCTCAGCAGGGGGGGCTGGGCTGTAGGGAGTGGGGATGGGGGTCAGAAGGGGGCGCTGGGCTGCAGGGAGTGAGGCTGGGGGCTCAGGAGTGGGTGCTGGGGAGCAGGGCAGGAGGCTGGGGGCTCAGGAGTGGGTGCTGGGGAGCAGAGCAGGAGGCTGGGGGCTCAGGAGGGGGCGCTGGGCTGCAGGGAGTGGGGCTGGCGGCTTAGAAGGGGGCACTGGGGAGCGGGGCGGGGGGACTCAGCAGGGCGCGCTGGGCTGCGGAGAGTGGGGCTGGGGGTCAGAAGGGGGGGCTGGGCTGTAGGGAGTGGGGCTGGGGGTCAGGAGGGGGCGCTGGGCTGCAGGGAGTGAGGCTGGGGGCTCAGGAGTGGGTGCTGGGGAGCAGGGCAGGAGGCTGGGGGCTCAGGAGGGGCCGCTGGGCTGCAGGGAGTGGGGCTGGCGGCTTAGAAGGGGGCGCTGGGGAGCGGGGCGGGGGACTCAGCAGGGCGCGCTGGGCTGCGGGGAGTGGGGCTGGCGGCTTAGAAGGGGGCACTGGGGAGCGGGGTGGGGGGAATCAGCAGGGCGCGCTGGGCTGCGGGGAGTCAGGCTGGCGGCTTAGAAGGGGGCACTGGGGAGCGGGGCGGGGGGCTCAGCAGGGCGTGCTGGGCTGCATGGAGTGGGGCTGGCGGCTCAGAAGGGGGCGCTGGGGAGCGGGGCGGGGGGCTCAGCAGGGCGCGCTGGGCTGCAGGGAGTGGGGCTGGCGGCTCTGAAGGGGGCACTGGGGAGCGGGGCGGGGGGCTCAGCGGCGTGCTGGGCTGCAGGGAGTGGGGCTGGCGGCTCAGAAGGGGGCGCTGGGGAGCGGGGCGGGGGGCTCAGCAGGGCGCGCTGGGCTGCAGGGAGTGGGGCTGGCGGCTTAGAAGGGGGCACTGGGGAGCGGGACGGGAGGCTCAGCAGGGCGTGCTGGGCTGCAGGGAGTGGGGCTGGCGGCTTAGAAGGGGGCGCTCTCCCCAGTCAGCACAGACTCTATGGGGCGTTGTGCTCACAGATGCAGCATGTTTGAAATGAGCTGTAATACTGAGTCTATGCTCTGTAAATATCCCCTATTTCCCCCACAAATTGGGGGGTGAACCCTGCCACAGTCACAACCGATTCATTTTGGCCTGCCTCAATTCACCGGCGGGGGGTCCCCGTATACCCAGTACCCGCGCCCCACCCCAGAGGGGCCGCATCTCAGTGCCCAGTGAGGGGTCCCTGTATACCCAACCCCCACGCCCCACCCGCAGAGTAGCTGCATTTGAGTGCCAGGTGAGGGGTCCCCATATAACCAGCCCCGCATCCCACCCCAGAGAGGCTGCGTCTCAGCGCCGGGGAAGGGGTCCCCGTATAAAGAGCCACCGGCACAGAAACATGAGGTGGGGGGAGCTTGCCTGAATCCAACCCCAAAGGCCGATGGAGTCAGGGAGAGGGCGGGATTCCCACACGCCCCAGCTGAGAGGCCAGCAACAGATTGGGAATTCCAGAGTAGGAGGAAATATTCAGTACTAAATTGATGGGCCCTGGTATCCCACCCCCTCCCTGCCCCCCAGATTAGACCCCCGGGCCCATGAACCCTGGTATTCCGCCCCCTCCGTGTCCCTCAGATCAGACCCCCAGGCCCATCTACCCCGGTATCCTGCCCCCTCCCTGCCCCCAGAACAGATCCCCAGGCCCATCTACCCTGGTATCCTGCCCCCAGAACAGACCCCCGGGCCCATCTACCCCGGTATCCCACCCCCTCCCTGCCTGCCGAATCAGACCCTCAGGCACATCTACCCTGGTATCCTGCCCCTTCTCTGCCCCCTGAATCAGACCCCCAGGCCCATCTACCCCAGTTTCCCGCCCCCTTCCTGCCCACCAGATCAGACCTCCGGGCCCATCTACCCCGGTATCCCACCCTGCCATCTGATAAATGGGGAGGTTGGGAGCCAGGACTTCTGGGTTCTCTCCCTGGCTCTGGGAGAGGAGTGGGGTCCAGTGGTGCAGATGGGGGCGGGATGCTGGCTAGGCATGTCCTACGGTGGCTGTGGGGAAATCCAGCCCCACACCCAGTGCTCACATGATCCTGGAGCATCTGGAACCCATTAGGGGAGGCTGGGACAGAGGGATGTTTGTGTGTGTACATGGGGGGGGGGAGGGGAGTCAGAGATTCGGGGCGGGACGGTGCCGGGGTGGGAGGGGGGCTGGGAACTTCCCGCCTCAGAGTTAGTCTTCCCCCTTGGATTGGAACCGGGAAGTGCGTGGGGACGAGCGGGAGACTGGGAAGTGGGGTGCAGAAGGACTGGGGGGTAGCCAGGAATCTGGGGGGACAGGGGTGTGGGCTGGCTCCTGGCTGGTTGGGGGAGGGAAGGCCTGGTGGGTGTCCTGACGAAGGGGGTGTGAGGATCTGGTCCAGGCCTCAGGAGGTGTTTGGGCATGGCCAGGTTCCCCATTGACACCCCCTATCTCTGACCCCCCCAGCACTCACCATGAGCTTCCTCCTCTTTGCCATCTCGGCCCTGCACGTCTTCATCCTCGTGCTGCTCTTCGTCGCCACTCTGGACAAGGTGAGATGCCCCCACTCCCAATGCCAGACAGAGGACCCAGGAGTCCTGGCTCCCAGCTCCCCTGCTCTAACCACCAGCCCCCACTCCCTCCCCAGAGCCAAGGAGAGAACCCAGGAGTCCTGGCTTCCAGCCCCCTCTGCTCTAACCACCAGCCCCCATTCCCTCTCAAAACCAGTCAGAGAAACCAGGAGTCCTGGCTCCCAGCTCCCCTCTTTTAACCACCAGCTCCCACTCCCCTCCCAGAGCCAGGGAGAGAACCCAGGAGTCCTGGCTCCCAGCTCCCCTGCTCTAACCACCAGCCCCCACTCCCCTCCCAGAGCCAGGGAGAGAACCCAGGAGTTCTGGTTTCCAGAGCTCCTGCGCTCTGGACCCCAGGCTGGGGGAGGGGAGGGCATCTCAGGGTCCTGTGCTAATCCCCCTTCTCCCCCCAGTCGTGGTGGGTGCTGCCGGATGATGAGACTGTCAATCTGTGGTATGACTGTCTGTACGACAACAACACCCAGAGCTGGGTGTGCGCCTCTGTTGCCGACAGCCGTGAGTGGGGGTCCCGGAGCAGGGAATGGCGGGAAGGGGGTGGTAAGCATGAGGAGGATGGTAGGGGAGTGCCACGGGGTGATGATGGGATGGGGCAGTCCCAGATATTCTGGGCCAGCCATGCCACACCCCAGAAGGGCCGCATCTCTGTGCCAGGCAAAGGGTCCCCAGATAACCAACCCCTGTGCCTCACCCCAGAGGGGCCGCATCTCTCTGCTGGGCAAGGGGTCCCCATATACCCAGCCCCCGTGCCCCACCCCAGAGGGGCCGCGTCCCAGTGCCGGGCGATGTCCCCATATACCCAGCCCCCACGCCCCACCCTAGAAGGGCCACATCCCAGTGCCGGTGGAGGGGTCCCGTATACCCAGCCCCCATGCCCCACCCCAGGGGGGCCGTGCCCCCGTATACCCAGCCCCCACGCCCCACCCCAGAGGGGCCGTGTCCCCGTATACCCAGCCCCCGTGCCCCACCCCAGAGGGGCTGCATTCCAGCGCCGGGGGAGGGGGTCTGTGGTCTCACCAGTGGCTGTTTTTCGGTCCCCAGAGTGGCTCCATGCCGTCCAAGCCCTCATGGTCCTGGCTATGCTCTTCTCCAGCTTTGCCTTCGTCCTCTTCATGTACCAGCTCTACACCATGGAGCGCGGAGGGCTCTTCTATGCCACCGGCGTCTGCCAGCTCTTGGCCTGTGAGTGCCCAGCCCCGCGCCATGTGACCAGCCCCCGCGCCCTGCCCCAGAAGGGCCGCATCACAGCACCACTTTTCTCCCTGGCTCTGGGAGGGGAGTGGGGGCTAGTGATTGGGTTGGGGGGGCGGGGCTGGGTGCCAGGACTCCTGGGTTCTATCCCCGGCTCTGGGAAGGGAGTGGGGGCTAGTGGTTGGGTTGGGTGGGCTGGGAGCCAGGACTCCTGGGTTCTATCCCTGGCTCTGGCAGGAGTGGGGGCTAGCAGTTAGTGGGGGTGGGCTGGGAACCCAGACGCCTGGCTGCTCTGGCCTGAAGCTGCCCCTCACCCCTCCTCTCTCTGTTGTCCCCCGTCCCCCGGTGCAGGTATCTCGGTGTTCACAGCCGCCTTGATCTACACCATCCACGTGGGCAAATTTCACCTGGACCGGCAGCCGGGTGGCTCCTTCGGCTACTGCTTCGTGCTGGCCTGGCTGGCCTTCCCCCTGGCGCTGCTCAGCGGCGTCATGTACATCCACCTCCGCAAGAGGGAGTGACCCCCACCCCTGTCACAGGGGGGCTGCTCCTGACCATGGCCCATGCCAGTGGAGGGGGAGTCACCCCCAGGGGCTGATCCCTTCCCCCTGCCCCACGGCGGCCTGGCCGTCACACGCTGCTGGGGGCCAGGAGCCTGTCCTGGTCACACCCAGCTCTCTTCGCCTTGCCCATGCCAGAGCCCCCAGGGTCAGGGCCCCCTTTGCATGGGCACCTGCTCTCCTCCTGCCCATGGCCAGGGCTCCCTCCTGCCTCCATGATAAGGCCCCATGGCCACCCCTGCTCCCCTCTCCGCAGCCCGTTGTGGGTGGGACAACCCTGGTCATGGAAGGGATCCCCCCCGGCTGGGGTGACACTGTCCAATCATCTCATTGAACATGCTGGGGATGGGGTTCCCCTGGCCATGCCTTATAAATATGGGTGCCACGCATACAAATCTGGGGGGGATCACACCCCTTGCCCATGCCTGGCAGAGATGCCCTGGTCTCAGACCACCACCAGACACATGCCCTGGTGTCAGATCCCCCATGGGCACACACCCTGGTCTCAGATCGAGTCAGCGCCGGCTTCCTGCGGCTGCAACCCCTGGCTCACTGCTTCATTCTGCTCCCACTTGGGCCTCTGGATGGGTGGAGCTGGGCACCAGGGCATTGGTGCCCAACTGAGGGCCCCCCCGCTCCCATCAGGGCATCTGCTCTCACCATCCTGGTCCAGAACGTGGCTTACAAATGTGGGCTCCACCCCTTCGTGACAGGTGTGGCACCCTCCCCTCCACAGAAAGGAGGTAGGCACCAGGGGGGTGGTCCTAGGGGAGGGACACCCCTTCTTCCCCAAGGTGGGGATTTCCGGGCTCCCATGGAGCCTTCCTTTGGCAGCATCTCAGTACACGGCTTCTGTCCAGCCCCGTGCCAGCCGCAGCCCCGCGCCAGGGCTCCATCATTTATACCTTTGGACAATAAAAAAGTGACCTTATTGATCCGCCTGGTGGCTTTGATAGCACTTATGCATGGAGCAAGGGATTGTGGGTACAGCCAGGCCAAGCGATTTGTGGCAGAGCCACAAACACCCCCGTGTGACTGATTCCCTCCAGGAGCAAGGGATTGTGGGTAGGGCCGGGCCATGTGGTTGCCCCCCTGGCCACACCAACTCTCTAGGTCACCCAATGGAGGTGGAAATCACCCACGCGCCGGGGAGGGGGGGGCAGCGGCTTTGCCCCCAGGCTGGCATGCCCTGCGAAGATCAGGGATCAAACAAGAAACCTCTTTATTGCACTGCAAATACAGTAGAAACTCCCTTCCCCGCCGAGAGGCTTTCAGGCCGGGGAATAAAGCTGGGCTCCTAGGGCTAAGACATTTTACCATCGCTCAGCGGGGGTGGGAGCCTGCGCTCCGGCAGGGGAGTGGGGTCTAATGCTCAGAGCAGGGGGGGCGGGAGCCAGAACTCCTGGGTTCTCTCCCCGGCTCCGGCAGAGGAGTGGGGTCTAGTGGTTAGAGCAGGCTCTAGGGAAAGGTGCTGGCTTAGAGCCTGACTAGTTAGGAGTCAACGTGGCCAGCTGCCCCCCTGGCGTGAACTGGCCCTGGCTCCATGGGAGGCAATGGGAGGTGTGCTGCATGCAGCCCCACCCCTGGCGACTAAAGTGCTTTCAGTTCGGGGAGGAGGCCCAGCGTTCTTCCACTCCTGCCTGAAAGTCTCTTTCTCACACACAAATCGAGGCCAGGCGCTGTGAAAATCGGCAGCAGAGGAAAGCGCGGGAGGAGCCCGAGCGAAGCAGCCCCTGCCACCCCGCCGGCAGGTCTGAAATCACGGCCTGAATTCTGCATGCAGCCCCGCTGGCTCGGGCGGGCCGATCCCGCTCCTCTCGCAGCAGTGCAGACGCTCGCTCCAAGAGAGGCGCCGGGTGCGAATCCATGTGCCACCGGCAGCCAGCGCTGGGGTCCGGGCACACAACAGGGAGGGTTCGGCCGGGTGGGCTTTGGGCGCACTCTTGCCGCCAAAGAGAAGGGGGATCCAGGGTCCAAATCCCTTGCTGGGGAGGGGGCTATAATAGGGCCAGAGCCCTCTGGGCTGAATGGGCTTTGATCCATTGGTGTCAATGGACCGGCGCTCCCCTGCCAATTTCCCAGCATCCTTCTTGAATGGTGGCCAACAGAACCCCTCGGGCACCAGGCGGCCTAGAGGGGGTTAATGACCCAGCAATCCAGCCCTGGCAGTAGCTGGGTAACGGCAGGGCCATGCCAAGCATGGGAGTTGGCGGGACTCCCAGAATGCACCAGGAACATGCTTAGAGTGTGTGCACGGGGGGGGGGGGCTCAGTTCTCCTCCCCCCCAAGGTGTTGCATGCTCGATAGAGGGCCCCCTCCGGTGCTGTCCCTGCCCTTCCCTCCGCAGTGGCTGTAGTGCAGCTGGGAGAAGGGACCGGGGGTGCCCACACTGCAAACAGCCAGAGGGCGTCAGTGGGACCCAGGGGCCATGGCAGGATCGGCCTGGTGTCCCCCCTCTAGGCTGAGCAGGTGCCGGCAGGCGCGGTCGGCGCAGAAGGAGACTTCCAGGCCCGAGTGGAGCTGCAGCCACGACTGGACGTGCTCCTGAAGGCCAGCCACGATCTCAGGGTCTGGGGAGAGAGGAGGCCTGGGTCACCCCTGGGGAGAGTGCCCCCTGCTGGGGAACCCCCCCCCACTGTCAGCCCTGCCCATAAGAGCGCCCCCTGCTGGGGAACCCCCCTCACTGTCAGTCCTGAAACACCCCCCCCTCCAGTGAGAGCGCCCCCTGCTGGGACCCCCCACACACACTGTCACCCTGCCCCGCCCATGAGAGCGCCCCCGGCTGGGGAACCCCCCCCCACACTGTCAGTCCTGACCCCGCCCCCATGAAAGCACCCCCTGCTGGGAACCCCCCCTCACTGTCACCCTGCCCTGCCCATGAGAGCACCCCCTGCTGGGGAACCCCGCCCACACTGTCAGCCCTGCCCCCCCATGAGAGCGCCCCCTGCTGGGGAACCCCGCCCACACTGTCAGCCCTGCCCCCCCCATGAGAGCGCCCCCTGCTGGGGAACCCCGCCCACACTGTCAGCCCTGCCCCCCCCATGAGAGCGCCCCCTGCTGGGAACCCCCACACACAGTCAGCCCTGACCCCCCATGAGAGCGCCCCCTGCTGGGGAGACCCTCCCAGTCTTAGCCCTGCCCCTCCTGGGTGATATAGCCCTCTGCTGGGAGACCCACACACACTCTCAGCCCTGGGGTCCCCCCAACCTGATGGGGAGACACTCCCACTCAGCCCTGCCCCCTGAGTGAGAGCACCCCCTGCCGGGGAGACCCCGTGTCTCAGCCCTGCCTCCCGCTGAGAGCGCCCCCTGCTGGTCCCTACCTGCAAGGCTGTGCGGGGGCCGGGCTGGCAGCCGGCCCAGGAAGCTGTGTGCCAGGATCAGCTCCTTGGCATGCTCCTCCTGCGCCCGCAGCACCAGCGCCCCCAGCAGCTCCGAGTTGTTGGAGGTGCTGCGGTAATACAGCATGTGCGCCAGCTCCAGGGAGTGGATGTTCCGCCGCTGCCCGAACACCTGCGTGGGGAGCACGGGGTCAGGACGCCTGGGTCCTAGCCCCTGCTCGGGGAGGGAAGTGGGGTCTAGTGGTTACAGCGGGAAGCCCGGACTCCTGGGTTCTATCTCTTAGCTCTGGGAGGAGAGTAGCTGCAGTGCCAAGGCCCGGCAACTCGGTGGCTCCTTTCAGACGCCGACGGGAGCTTTCAGGCCGTGTGGTCTCATGGGTAGGGCACTGGAGCCCTGGGTGCTCTTCCCAGCTCTACCCCTGACCTGCTGTGGGACGCCGTCAACTCAATTAGTCAAGCCGTGCCTCAGTTTCCCCTCTTCCTCTCTGCCTTGTCTATTTAAATTGTGAGCTCTTTGGTGCAGGACCTGTTTCTATGAGAGTACAGAGGACCCAGCCCAACGGGGTCTGCACGACGCGATGGGGGCCCCGATCTCGGGCGGGAGGCGGGGTCTGCGCGGCGCCCAGCATGACGGGGGCCCCAATCTCAGGTAGGAGGGGGTCTGTGCGGCCCCGACCTCGCCAGGGCACCTACCTTCCAGGCGCGGAAGGTCATGAAGGCGGCGAAACAGAGCAGCAGGAAACTGGTGCCGATCTTGAGGTCGGACAGCACCACCATGCCGACGTTGACGAAGAGGACCAGCCCGCTCACCACCAGCGTGACGTTCAGCAGCGTCTTGTAGAAGATGGACGTGCGGATCCTCACGGCCGGCAGCAGCTGCTCCAGCGCCTCCAAGGGGATGTCCTTGAAGCACTTCAGCACCAGGTGGGCGTTCCTGGGCCGGGCCGCCACCAGCACCCGCTTGAAATAATGCCTGGGGGTGGGCAGCACCATCAGCGGGGTGGGATCTAGGGCCAGGCACTGTGGGTGCAGCCCCCCAAATCATGGCTCGGGCCACGACCGACAGGGGTAGGGAAGGGAGGTCGCGACCCTGGATGAATCCGTGGGGCCAGCACTGATTGCTGGAGGAGAGCCCTCCACTCCACTCCTGAGGCACTGGGGTCAACCCTGACTCTGAGGGGAGAGCACCCCCTACTTTGGGGTGAATGCTGACTGCCAGGGGAGAGCACCCCCTATTAAGTCCCCTGCCCCATTCCCTCAGCACAGCACCCCCAAGCCATTCTGCTCCTAGAGATCCTGGCTGGAGGGGTTAGAAGAGGGGGCGTACTTGCCTTTCCGCGGGGGTCCGTGCCGTGCCGAACAGCCCCTTCCGAGGCCCCAGCGTGGATTTAATGGGGAGGACTCCAACACGCTGGCCAAGGGCCCAGAACCGGATGTACTCGTACTGATCCAGGTTGACCGAAACCTGGGGAACAAAGGGAAACCTACAGTCGCAACACACAACGGGACGGGTTGCTAAGCCTGGGTCCTCCCAACACGACTGGCCCTCGAATGCGGCCGCTTCTGGGGAGGACCACAAAACCTGGTTATACGGGGACCCCTTGCCGGGCACAGAGACGGGGCCCCTCTGGAGTGGTGCATGGGGGCTGTTTATCCAGCAATCCCTTGCCCAGTGTTGAGACGCAGCCCCTTTCGGGTGGGGCACAGGGGCTGTTTATACAGGGATCCCTGGCCTGTTGTTGAGATGCAGCTGCCTCTGGGGTGGGAAATAGGGTTTCTTTATTGCACAGCTCAGGGAGAGAAGGGAAATCCTGTATACCTGATGGGATTATAGGCAGGCAGGAGGGTCTATCCTGAAGTGGTAACCAAGGGAGGGGCAGTTGCAGGGGGCAAGAGGCCTGCTGGCTCAGTAGCAGGGCACGGGATCAGGGGCAGAAAGGAATTTGCTTTTCCCATGTGTTATACTGGGGCAGTGCCGGATGGGCCGTTCCCCTCCCCAGAGGTGGCCGCACCTGGACGTCATCCTGAGGGTGATGCACGATGAGGGCGTAGGCTAGGGCATCCTCCGACAGGCTGTTGAAGTTGGCTTGATCCAGCACCGGTTCCAGCTCAGCCAGGACCTGCCGCTCCTTAGCCAGTCGCTCGGTGTCGCTCAGAGCCAACTCTGGCAGGGTGTCCCGGTCGGGGTTAATGGGGTCATAGAGAGCCTGTGGAGGGGCAGCAGGAAGGTACAGCTGTGTGGGACACCCGGCCCCAAGGATCCCACAGCACCATGTCTGAAAAGGGATCTGTTCACGCCACGCTGAGATGCGGCCAGCCCTGGGGTGGAGCGCTGCGGCTGTTTATACAGGGACTCTTACCCGGTGCTGAGATGCAGCCAACTCTGGGGTCAGGAGCAGGGTCTGCTTATACAGTGATCCCTGACCCAGTGCTGAGATGCAGCTGCCTCTGGGGTGGGGAGTGGGGTCTGCTTATACAGCAATCCCTCACCCGGCACTCAGATGTGACTGCCTCTGAGGTGGAGCAGAGACTGTTTATAGAGAAAATCTACAAATGGGCCCTCCTACCGAGCCCCTGCCCTGCTCCCTACAGCACAGACCCCCTAGTGCTGCCCTGGGGTCATCGCTGACTGCCAGTGGAGAGCGCCCCCTACCCACCGTGTTTTCTTTCACCGGCTCCCATCTGAGCCCCAGCCCGGCTTAGCTATTCCGAAGGGGACTCCGTACAACAGACACCTTACCTGCAAGCGCACCAGGAGGGAATGGTAGCGATGCAGGAGGGAAGAGTCCACCCGCGCCACGAAGGTCAGGAAGGAGGCGCGCTCGGCGTCGCTGGAAGAGTGGAACTCCTGGAGGGACAGTTAGCGCCAAGTGTGGATTCACCAGGGACCAGCATCCCTGGATCTCAGAGGTATATCCTGTGCTGTGTGCGAGAGCCGTCTCCTGTGCTGCTCCGACCGCCTAATTGAGAGGCAGGCACCTCTGGGGTGGAGCGGTATGGCTGTTTATATAGAGACCCCTCGCCTGACACTGAGCTGCGACCGCCTCTGGGGTGGGGCTGTTTATACAGGGACCCCTCGCCCGGTGTTGAGATGCGACCACCTCTGGGGTGGGGCTCTTTATATAGCGACCCCTCTGGGGTGAGATCGGCTCTGACTCAGAGGGGATTGCCCTGTACCAAGTCACCCACCCTGCTGCCGCCAGGTGTTTCCCAACGGTCTCCCCTCAGCGTGCTGCCCCAGCCTGGCCCTGCTTCGCTTTGTGGCCCCCCGGGGAGCGCCCTGTACCTTGAGAAGGGTGCTGACCAGCTGCCCCTTGGTGAAGGGGATGAACCGCTCCCTGTATTGCTCAGCCCACCCCTGGGGCTCCACAGGCTTCCACATCCTCCGGTACTCTGCCATCCGGGAGGCGAGGGAGGCCGTGCCGCGGCGGGGCGGCCCCGGCACCCCTGTCCCCAGGGCGGCCCAAGCCACACCCAGCATCCTGCAAGAGAGGGAGGCATCAGCCCGACACAACACAGCCACCATAGCCCTGCAGTGGGCAGCTCCAGCTCTGTGGCCAGCTCGGTCCTCAGCCAAACTGCGGGTCTCGGGGCCGGTTTATATAGGGATCCCTTGCCGGGCACTTAGGTGCGGGTACAGGGGCTGTTTGTACGGGGACCGCCTCACCCGGTGCTGAGATGCGGCTTCTCTGGGGTGGGGCACAGCGGCTGTTTATACAGCAGCCCCTTGCTTGGTGGTGAGATGCAGCCTCTCTGGGGTCGGGCATGGGGACTGTTTATTCAGGGATCCCTCGCCCAGGAACCGGGCTGAGACCCAACCACTCAGTTCACACATGGGCCAGCAAGCAGAGGTCAGATGAGAATGACTTTTAGCACTCAGTTTGGGAGAGAGGGGAACCAACACGCTCTGGAAGAGGCAGGCCCCATGTCCCATTCTCTGCCCCCCCCTGAGCCAGTCAGTCTCCTGTCTTGGGGCCAGATGAAAGCCAGCACTCCCTGGAAAGGCCCTGTGTCCCATTCCCTGCCCCACTGAGCTGGCCAGTCCCCCACTCTGGGGCCAGAAAGGAGCTGGTGCCCCCTAGAGGGGAAAGGCCCCATGCCCCTGTTCCCCAACCACCCACCGCCGCCCAGCGGCCATATCCCTGGCCAGTGCGAGCCTGTTTCTCTGTTGCATCCGTTCCCAGGAGTCAGGTCTTGGGAGACTCTTCAGATTCCTCCATGGCACCATTTAAACCCTCTGCCCCAGCAGAGAAGCGGGTAGGGTTGCAGGAGCTGTGAGGGGGGGGGACCCCAGGAGAGTTCAAAGGTCGCCCGCCCCAGGGCAGGAGTAGCAAAGTTGGCTTGGCTGCTGTGCAAGGTTCAAAGGTCACCGAGGGTGTCTTGCCACTGTGCAGGGTTCAAAGGTCGCCAGCCGTGAGTGCAGGGTTCAAAGGTCACTGGCCATGGGTGCAGGGTTCAAAGGTCACCAGCTGTGGGATGGCAGCACCGAGGGCGTCTTGGCCGCTGTGCAGGGTTCAAAGGTCGCATCCATGCACCCGGCTTGACCGCTGCAGGAAGGTCAGAGGTCACCAGGCCTGCAGGGACCAGTCACAGAGGTCAAAGGTCACCAGGCACCACCTGCAGCGGGGGGCCACGTGCCCCCCTCCCGCCCAAGCCACGTGCCCCCTCCGCCCAAGGACCGCGACCCAGCCAGGCCCCTGGGGCTGGGTTAACAACGTGCAGAGCAGGAAGAAATCCCCATGCAACAGCAGCAGCCCCCTAACCTTGGGCAAGGCGGTGTTGACATTGAGAGTCTGCGCATGCGCACCAGAACCTCCTCTCTCGCTCTGTCCCCTTCCCTCTGCCCCGCCCGTGCCTTTCCACGGTGCGCATGCGTGCCTTCCTTCCTGCCTCCCAGGCTGCGCGTGCGCACCGGCAATCTCGCTCGGCTCTGCCCTCCCTCCCTCCCTCTCCCTTTCCCGGAAAGCCCGCGCGGCTGATTCGAAAACCCGGCGCGCGCTCCTGCTTCTGCCCTGGCTTCGGCCCAACCCACTCCAACGGGCGTTTCCAACCGCCGCCTCAGCGGCAGAGTTCGAAATAGGGGCGTGGCCAGGGTCTAGCCAATCAGGCGTCGAGCCCTTCGTTTCTCTTTCTCTCCCCTTCCCCCTCCCCTCGGGGATGCGGGGGGCGAGGACGCGCTTGAAGGGAAAAGGCGGGAAAAGGGGACTGAGGAGAGACTTTGAGTGGGGATAGGGACAGGTGAGCAGGGAGCTGGGTCCCTGAGGCGAGAGTCCCCTGGAACCTGCCATGAGCCCCCCAGTACCGGCCCCCATAGAGAAGCCACAACTGTGGTCATGCCAACCGCCCAGTGTCAGAGAGACATGAGGGGGCAACAGCTGAGGTCATGCCAACCCAACCCCCCCATGTCAGAGAGAGCTTAGGGGGGCACAACAAGGGTCATGCCAACCCTGCAGTGTCAGAGAGACATGAGGGGAGCACAGCTGGGGTCATGCCAACCCCCAATGTTGGAGAGAGCAGAGGGGGCACAGCCGAAGTCACGCCACCTATGTCAGAGAGAGCTGAGGGGGGCACAGTGAGGGTCATGCCAATCCCACAGTGGGAGAGAACTGAGGGGGGTACAGCCAAAGTCACGCCAACACAACCCCCCTATGTCAGAGAGAGCTGAGGGCGGTACAGCGGGGGTCACGCCAACCCCTCAATGTTAGATAGAGCTGAGGGGGGGCACAATTGGGGTCCCACCAACCTCCCAATGTCAGAGAGAGTTGAGGGGAGCACAGTCAGGGTCACGCCAATCCCCCGAATATCAGAGAGAGCTGGGTGGTGATAGGGGGCAAAGCCGGGGTCACGCCAACCCCTCTAACATCAAAGAGAGCAGGGCTGCGAATTGAAAGGGTACATAGGGCATAGCTGGCATCATGCCAGCACTGCTACTGTCAGAGATTTGGGTTGGGATGTGACAGGTGCTGGGGTGATGGCAACCTCCTTGCATCAGATGGTGCACCTGTTTGTGAGGGAAAGCAGGATGTGATGGGGGCACAACTGGGATCACACCAATCCTGCCTCTGCCAGAGACACGCTAACCCCACAGCCAGGGGTGGGCCAGAGAGCAGAGCCAGGGTTATACCAACCCCACCACGATCAGGAAGAGCCTAGAAGTTAGAGGGTCAGAAGCAGGGCTGGGGTCTCACCCCCGTCATAGCAGCAAAGGAGATCAAGGGTGGTAGCAGGCAATGCTGGGATCATGCTAACCCTGGTGCAGTCAGGGACAGGTCAGAGGGCACAACTGCGGTGATGCCATAACAAGGTCATTGGAGTTAAAGGAGAGGTGGGGATCACACCAACCCTGCCTTGTTTGGGTGCAGCAGGGTAGGGGGGGCTCAGATGGCAAAGACAGGGCCATGCCAAGCCTGCAGCTGTCAGGAATGATGGCAACGTGAGAGGCCGGAGGGAAAAGCCAAGATTATTCCCACCAGAGGGTCACGCTAACCCCATCCTCACCGTGGTCAGGGACAGCAGGAATCTGAGGGAGTCAGTGTGGTGTCACCCCTGCCATGTTCCTGGATACTCACCTGGGAGGAGGTCCCTGGCTGGGGAGGATCAGACAGCAGAACTGGGGTCTTGCCAACCCCAGTTCAGGCAAACTCTGGCATGGTCTGAGATAGTGGGATGGGTCAGCACAGAGTCCATGAGCCCCGCCACAACCAGAGTTACCTGGCTGCCAGGGGTCAAAGGGCAGAATCAGGGTCAAATCCCTGTGACTCACAGATACCTGGGAGGGGGGGAGGGCTTAGAGGGTAAAGTGAATGTCATACTTACTCCACCAAGTACTCTGGAATGCCTCCTGCCAAATCCCCTGCAGCCAGGCAGGGTTAGTCAGAAGTAGGAGAGGGATGAGCCGGGCTTACATGAACTCCATGGAGGTAAATTAGGGGCATCCCGCTGAAAATAGGACAGGGGAGCATTATTAGGGTTCAGCCGTTGGCCCTTTTTCCTGTGTGACTGAGGGAACTAAAGATCACCTAGCAATGGGAACACTAGACACCTCTCCTTGCTGTCTATCACCACTTCTAATCTCTTGTCTGTTGCCTTGCATCCTGAAGATCAATCTTCACCCTGAGGCAGGTGAGAAGACAGCAGGATGAGGAGGGTGAGCTTGAGTCCGCCGGAGCTCTCGGAGAACAACGTGGTCCACTTCCTGAGGCAACCTCGGACCATTGCTAGGATCCTAGCTGGGGTGAGAGAAACCAAGAGAAAAAGCCCACCTCCAGGCCCCGGGGGTGGAGATTTAGCCTCACAACCAACACTGGCTTAAACCTTGACAAAATATGCCCTAATAATTATGAACATGTATATGATAGTAGCGGTCAAAAGGCCCCAAGGAGGATTTGGTCCCATTGTGCTCGGTGCTGTCCAAACTCAGAGTCCTAGAGAGCTTGCAAACTGAAGTCCTCCATTCCCAGAGCAGATGGATGGACACAACAGACCCCTACCTACACCCCCTCTCATGGTGTTTCCAATTCTGTATGAAACTGGGGCTTTTGAAAATAAAACACCCCAAAGTAATAAATGTTTTCAAACTTCAGAGTTCACTCAAGCTTTGGGGAAGACGCCCAATCTCTTCATATTTCAACCAAGCCAGGCCAGCCCATCTGTCTATGTAAAAGGGGTGGTCCTACTGGACTGGATCTCAGGTGTTCTGGGTTCTATTCCCAGCTCTGCCACTGGCCTGCTGGGTGACCTTGTCTCCCACTCTGTGCCTCAGTTTCCCCATCTGTGAAATGGAGATAATAATACTGACTTCCTTTGTAAAATGCTTTGATATTGATTGATGAAAAGTACTAGCTAGAAGCTGCTTATCACTTTCTTTCACTGTTCATTGACTAGCAATTGATTCCTCCAGTCACATTAATTTTTGCTTCGTGGCTGGGATGCAAGTCTGGTGACAAGTGCTCAGGTCCTGCAATCATTATTATCAGTGTTCATTATATCACAGAGATGCCTCAAGGCCCCAGAACACATTATAAGCTTTTTGGAGTAGGGACTGCTTAAAATAGACAGGCAGGACTACAGCCCCCATTTCATAGAGTGGGACACAGTTATGAGGACACACAGAGCCTAGACTTGAACTCAGATCTACTGAGTCACAGTCTGTTGCCCTCCCCCAAGAACATCCTCTCATGAGAGCAAAGCTTATTCTTTTTTGCTACAGCAGAGTGGGAGGCCAGTGTTCAGGCACCCCCAACAACTCCTGAGCTACAAACAGAAAAGGTGTCCAAGGATTTCTCTGCCCAAGCTGATAATCTTTTATCAGAGCCCAGTGCTGTGAGGCGCTGAGCAACCTCAGCAACTGTTGAAGTAGATTGGAGTCACAGAATCATAGAAATTCAGGTCTGGAAGGGACCTCGAGAGGTCACCTAGTCCAGCCCCCTGCACTGAGGCAGGACCAAGTAAACCTAGACCATCCCTGACAGGTGTTTGTCCAATCTAGATGATTATGATGGACCCTTCTGGCTTTATAGTCTATAATCTGTTCTTAAAAACCTGTAATGACAGGGATTCCACAGCCTCCTTTGGAAACCAATTCCACAGCTTAACTTCCCTTAGAGTTAGAACATTTTTCCTAATATCTAACCTAAATCTCCCTTGCTGCAGATTAAGCCGATTACTTCTTCCCTACCTTCAGTAGACACGGAGAACAGCTGATCACAGCCCTCTTTATAACAGCCCTTAAGGTATTTACAGGCTGTTCTCAGGTTCCCCCTCAGGCTTCTTTTCTCTAGACTAAACATGCCTAGTTTTGTAACCTTTCCTCCTAGGTCAGGTTTCCTAAATCTTTGATCATTTTTGTTCCTCTTTATTATTTATATTGTGGTGGTGCCTAAGAGTCCCAGCCACAGAGCAGGACCCCTCTGGCGCTAGGTGCTGTACAAACACAGGACAAACAGACAATGCTTGCTCCAGAGAGCTTGACTGCTCACCACTTCATTTTAGGTTTCAGAGTAGCAGCCATGTTAGTCTGTATCTGCAAAAAGAACAGGAGTACTTGTGGCACCTTAGAGACTAACAAATTTATTTGAGCATAAGCTTTCGTGGGCTACAGCCTACTTCATCGGATGCATGTAGTGGAAAATACAGTAGGAAGATATATATATACACAGAGAACATGAAACAATGGGTGTTACTATACACACTATAAGGAGTTAAGGTGAGCTTTTATCATCAGGAGAGAAAAAAACTGTAGTGGTAATGAAAATGGCCCATTTCCAGCAATTGACAAGGAGATATGAGGAACTGGGGGGGGGGGGGGGGGGGGGAGAAATAAGCATGGGGAAATAGTTTTACCTTGTGTAATGGCCCATCCACTCCCAGTCTTTGTTCAAGCCTAATTTAATGGTGTCCAATTTGCAAATTAATTCCAATTCAGCAGTCTCTCGGAGTCTTGTTTTTGAAGTTTTTTTGTTGTAATATTGCGACTTTTAGGTCTGTAATCGAGTGGCCAGGGACAGTGAAGTGTTCTCCAACTGGTTTTTTAATGTTATAATTCTTGACGTCTGATTTGTGTCCATTTATTCTTTTACGTAGAGACTGTCCGGTTTGGCCAATGTACATGGCAGAGGGGCATTGCTGGCACATGATGACATATATCACATTGGTAGATGTGCAGGTGAACGAGCCTCTGATAGTCTGGCTGATGTGATTAGGTCCTATGATGGTATCCCCTGAATAGATATGTGGACAGAGTTGGCAACGGGCTATTACAGAATCACACAGTTTGGGATTGGGGACCCATTGTGGTGGGTGCTGAACAAATAGAGACAGTCCCTGCCTCAAAGATCTTACAGTGTAAAAGAGGAGCTGGCAGGACAATCATATTACCCACCAGTTGCCACAGCCCTACACATAAGAACATAAGAACGGCCGTACCGGGTCAGACCAAAGGTCCTTCTAGCCCAGTATCCTGTCTACCGACAGTGGCCAATGCCAGGTGCCCCAGAGGGAGTGAACCTAACAGGCAACGATCAAGTGATCTCTCTCCTGCCATCCATCTCCATCCTCTGACAGACAGAGGCTAGGGACACCATTCCTTACCCGTCCTGGCTAATAGCCATTAATGGACTTAACCACCATGAATTTATCCAGTCCTCTTTTAAACTCTGTTATAGTCCTAGCCTTCACAACCTTCTCAGGTAAGGAGTTCCACAAGTTGACTGTGCGCTGCGTGAAGAACTTCCTTTTATTTGTTTATTATTATTTATTATTATTACACAATCCCAGCAGTGTGTCTGTCTACCTGTGGTTAACTCTTTCCCTTTTTGCCACCCCAGCTCTTCTCGCTTATCATATTTGCCTCCCTGGTGACCGACGGCTACCAGAATTTGACAGCTTCATCCCAGCTGCGCTGCGTGCTGAATGACAATAGGGTGGCCTGCAGCTATGCCATCACAGCCGGAGTCCTGGCCTTCCTGCAATCCTTCCTCTTCCTGGCCTTCGACGCTTACGACAACATCATCATTAGCCAGAAGGTCAAATCTGTCATCCTGAGTCTGGACCTGACCTTCTCCAGTAAGTGATTACTCCCCCAAATCCAAACGTCCCTCTATGGGGTGGTCACCAACAGCTCAGCATAGCACAGCAGCAAGCTCCTCTTCACTCACGCACTTTCAACCTTTTCCACTTTGGCCAGAGCCAAAGGGCTTCAAATCTTGCCATTGAGACATCTTTGTTGCTGTCCCACTTCCCAGCTGGACTGGATCAGACCCATTGGTCTGTCTTCATCCTCTGCCAGTACCACATCAGATCAACTGTCTATTAAGCATGGTATCCTCTCCGCAGACATTTTCAATCAGAAAAGCAGCCCGTTTAAGGCAAGTACCCCCGCCATCAGGTCTGAGCAGAGGCGCGGTATCCCTAGCTCACCTGATCAGGCTAACGATCCGTCTAGTCTGCTGCATCTGCCCACAGTCTGCCTGCTGCACTGGATCACACCAATAGTCCTTAGCTAGTGTTTTTCATCAGTAGACCTCAAAGTGCTTCACAAAGGGAGGTAAATATCATCATCTGCATTTTACAGATGGGGAAACTGAGGCAATGAAGTGACTTACCCATGGCTGAGACAGGAATTGAACCCAGGTCTCCTGAATCCCACCTCAGGGGAGTCCAGTGATCCATCTAGCTTGGTATTCTGTCTCCTTCTAATGTCTCAGAGGAAGGCAAAACACCTCTTTAATACACACACCAATTTTCCAGTGATGTTCATCGGAGATAAAAATGCCCCCCAGCTCCTCAGGCAGCTTATCCCCTGGAGCAGTAGGTGTCATTGAGTTTCTCATTCACTTGGTTGTACAATAACCACCGGAGAGCATTTTATGATATTTTTCAGCTGCTTTATTCTTTGAAATGCAGCCCCATTCTCTCAGTCCCGTGTGGAGGTTTGCCTCAGACAAATGGGAAGGGGAACACTCACCCTGAGCTTTTGCATGGACCTTTGACAGCTCCATTCCCACCTCACCATAACTCCCCAACACACCTGTTTGCATTGCCCATAATCCCGCTCCCTGTCTTTCCAGTCATCTGGTCATGCATATGGTTCGTTGGCTTCTGTTTCCTGGCCAATCAATGGAACAGGTCTGCTCACCACTACCTGCTGGGAACCAGCTCAGCCCGCGCCAGCATTTCCTTTGCTTTCTTCTCCATCCCCTGCTGGGTAAGAAATTCTCACTTCTCTGTCTCGACTCCAGTCCTTTCCAGAGCGAATACACCCCGTTGATCCAGCAATCATAGCAGAGCCCCTGCTGCGCTGCCTTGTAAAAGGAATGTTTCACTACTGGGCAGGAAAGAAAGGAGATTTCCCCTCTTAACTGAGACAGAATTGGCCCTTTCTGGGAAATAGCACTAACTTAAGAATGAAAGTGGTATAGGGGTGCTACTGTGATTCCTGTCTATTTCTTTCTTCCTGCATTAGAAGGCTCATCACTTAACATGGTTGTAGCACTTTACATTTCCAAAGCAATTAACCCTTTTAACACACTCTGGAGGTAAGCAGGTATATGGGGAAACAGAGGCACAGAGCCAGCTGTGGTAAGAAGCCAAGTGCGCCTGGCTCATTTGCTGGCAGCACCCATGTTTACCCCACTAGTCCACACAGGTTCTACCCACAGCTGTGACTTCCCATCCTGATGACAGGAATCCTTGGCTTGTTTCATACCAAGACACCACCCCCTTTATATTTTGCCAGTTCACCCTTCTTCACGCCTGCCTTGAGAGGTGCCAGAAAGAAAGCCTGATGCCTTTGTCTTTAAGGGGAGCAGCAGCTGCTGAGCGCCTCTTGGGATCAGGCCCTTAACAGACACTTGCAAATGGGTGACTCATACTTTCCTCAACGGGCTGCGGACCTAGTCACTTGCTCTCAGGAGGGGCCTTCTCACCAGATCTGTTATGGACCTTTCCTGTCTCTCTCACTCATGCGCAGGCACCAAATGAATTGAATGATTCAGGATTCAGCTAGTATTCCAGATCAGGAAGTGGGGGATTCCAGTACCAGAAGGGGGAGCCTTCATCAGGAAGGGCTGAACTGACCAGTTTACAAACTGAGGGCCAGATCCTTAGCTGGAGTAAATCAGTTGTTACTCCAGTGAAGTCAACAGAGCTATATGGATTTACACTGCCCGGGGAACTATCCCTGGAAGTCATTCAGGGCCTGTCTTCACTGCAAAGTTAATCTGAGTGTTGCCACTAACTTGAGTCCCATACACACAACAGCCCTTGAGTGTGGGGTGGTGTTCCTGGCCCAAGAGGGGGCATAGGCTAAAACTCTAGGAAGCACAGCTCATCAGCTCCTAACACCTCTTTCCAGTGTAGAGGCAGGCTAGCTCCACTCAAGTGCTGCTACCCCCCTTTGCCCAGAAAGGACAGACAAGTTCTCCTGTAATTCACTGGGAAAGAATAGAGAGCAGCTCAGTTTACTGCAGTGCTCAGAACCGCCAGATGTGCCCCCCGAGGTCCGTGCACCGCACATGTGCCAATGCGGACACAGCTGGTAGTTGAGTTGTAATTTGAGTGTAGCTAACCTGAGTTAACTCTGCAGTGAGGCCATTCCTTAAGCCTAAATGGAGATGTTCGGACTAAGAATGACATGTGTGTGACAGGTCTCCCCATCTCTGCCTTGCAGGTGTACCTGGGCTACCGAGCCCTGAGGGGCCTGTGGGCTGAGCCCCCCATTCCCTACAAAAAATCCTTGGACGAAGGCGCTGTGGCCCTGACCACGCTCTCTTCTGTCACCACCACCTCCATCTCCAACAGCATGGAGTATCATAGCCCCACCGAAGGCAGAAGAGCCAGCTCCACCCCCTTCCCGCAGACTCCAAGGGGAAACCGGCTCACTTTCCTGAATGACAATTAGAGATCTATTTTTTTCACCCTGCAGTAAATAAAGAGAGGCTTTTGCTTTCTCAACCAGAACCTGAGTGGCTTAATTCAAATCATAAGGCAAGAGGGAAGGAGACTTGAGACACAGAGAAGCAGTGTTGAGATGAAAGCCAACAACCACGGGTGTCAAACTCATTTGATGCAAAGGGACAAATTCCGCGTATAGTTCTGGCCCTAAATACAGGGCTCCATTCCCCCGCCACCCCGCTGATGCCAATTGGAAGTTTGCAAAGATCGAGGATAGAATGTGTCTAAATTAGTTACCGTTCTTTGTCACATTTGGTGACACGAAAGTGAGAAAGATATACCCAACTCCTTAGAGGTCAGTGGTATTTCTGCACTCTTCCTTTCCCCCATCCTCCTTTCTCTCCCTCCTTCTTATCTTTGTGGCTGTGCTGTTCTTTCTGCCGCATTTCCTTCCCCGCACCAGCTGCTTCTGCTAAAAGGACCAGCAGCAACACAGTTACATTGACAATGTCGCGGCATTTGAATCAACATGTCAACAAGGTGCAGGAGCAAGGAGTTCATGCATCTCCAAGCTGTTGTTTCAGGCTGCCTGCAGACTCAAGTAGGCAGCGCTGCTTTGGTTTAACCCAAGGGTGAAAGTAGTTACAGGGACTTACCGGTACAGGGCTGGGCTGGGGCTGGCCCCCGGAAGGGGCGTGGCCTCGGGCGGAAGGGACGGGGGCGGGGGTCAGAGCCAGCCCCGGCCCACCTCATACCAGTAAGTCCCTGTAGCTGTTCCCTTTGCCCCCCCTACCCGGCGCTTTAAGGGTCCTTTGCCGCGGCAGTGCTTTAATGTTGCTGCGCCCCAAACCGGCAGGGCCGCTGATGCGGGAGGGGCGCAGCAGTGTTAAAGCGCTGCTGTGGCAAAGGACCGTTCTTAAAGCGCTGCAATGGCAGCGCTTTAACGTCCCTGCCTCTTTTGCCTCCCCTGTCGGGGGCCCTGCCAGTACGGACCCTACCAGCAGGGCCGCTGACTGGGAGGAAGGGGCAGGGATGTTAAAGCTTTAATGTTGCTGCCCTTCCCCCACCCAGTCGACGGCCCTGCTGGTAGGGTCTGCACCAGCAGGGCCCCTGGCAGGGGAGGCAAAAGGGGCAGGGGCAGGGACATTAAAGCGGTGCCGCGGCAGCGCTTTAATGTGGGGTGAATACGGGCCGGTACGGGTTCTTACCGGTACGCCGTACCGGCCAACTTTCACCCCTGGTTTAACCTCAGTTCCCAGGGGAAGGTTTTCTTCACAACCAGGAGCGCTGGAAACTTACTTTTAAAAAAATGGGTAAAGCTGAGATTTTGCATCATCTGAATGTGGCATAGGGGCTGTAAGTTCATTTGAAACCCCTGGAACAGGACTTACTTTGAGCTGAGCGGAAGTAAGTGATTCCCAAAGAACTCAGAATTACTGCTGGGCAGAAAATGGTTTCTATTGCCACAGACAATTTCCACTTTTGGGCAGGAAAAAATAAATCAAAACCTGAAATCTTCAGTTCAAATATGCTGCTGCGGTGTCTCATGGAATTTGTAGTTTGGGTGCCATTCTGCTCCATAAGACAGGCTCCCTGGTTGGATTCTATCTCCCATGATGTACGATCGTCTCTCCTCTCACTGAAGGGAGGTGGTGCATCATGGGAAATGAAACTCAGCTGGGAAGCCCAACCCATAGAGGAGACTGGAAATATTGAGGCACCCAAACTACAATTCCCATAAGGCACTGCAACAGCATCTCCATAAGAACTGCCATAGTGGGTCAGACCAATGGTCCATCTAGCCCAGTATCTTGTCTCTGACATTGGCCAGTACCAGAGCTTCAGGGGGAATGTACAGCACAGGACAATTTTGGAGAGATGCAGGCCTGTCTTCTCATCCCGCATTCTGGCAGCCAGAGCTTTCAGGTCGCCTGAAACATAATGTTGCGTCCCTGATCATCTTGGCTAATAGCCAGTGATAGACCTATCCTCCATGAACTTATCCAATTCTTTTTTGAAACCAGTTATACCACCTTTGGCCATCACAACATCCCATGGTAATGAGTTCCACAGGTTAACTGGGTGTTGTGTAAAAAAATCAAATAAAAATATTTCAGGTTTGAAGCATTCGTTTTTGGATGAAACAATTCAAAATTACCTGTAGAAAAAACAGACCCTTTTTCAACAAAAATTCCTTTAATCAAAACCCCACTTTTCCATGAAAAAAAAAAAATGTTCCAATGAAAAACATTCAATGGCACACACAGCAACACCATGTTTAGGACAGGAAGCGATGGGGAGCCCTGTATCCAATCGAAACTGCCAGAATAACAGAGGGGAGACAAAGAGGTGACCACACACAGGACAGGAAAACAAAGCAGGTTTCTCTTTTATTGATTTTTTTTCCAAAAAAAGGCACTAAGTTGATTAAAAAAAAAATGGTTTTCTTCTGTTTATTTAAAGTGAACAAGGAATTAACCATCAATTATGTACAAAACAAGGAGATTTACAGAGTTTAGTGTGTTGCACCCTCTTTGCCAATAAAAAAGAAGGAATAAACAGAGACAGATTCAATTCCCACCTCGAAATGAAAAAAAATGGATTTTTATCAAAAGGAACCAGAGGCTATTTCAATGCCTTCCCTGTGGTGTGAAATAACACCCCCACCCTATGCCTCGAAAACAGCACCCCAAAAAAACCTGGCCTCCATCCGAGCAGACATTGGCGAAACCGCGCCGCAGGCACCAAAGACCTCAGCGAGCCTGTCTGGCTACACAACCGGGGAATCAGCCAAGAGGGAAGAGAGGAGCCCATTTAAAACGTCCCCGGCTGTTTATAAAAATAAGGGAAGAGGGAGAAAAAGAGAAAGGGCAGGGGAGATGGGGTTGGGTGTTTTCAAAAGGCAAAAAACTACAAACTCTCAAACCCAGAGATCCGTCTCGACCAAAAAAGGCCTGTCGACTGTTTCCTCCCAAATCCCCACGGTCTCTCGCTCGAGTGGCTAACAGTTCCAGGTGACAGTAAATACAGGAGAGCTCAGCTCGACTTGTGGCTGGTTCAGTTGGTCAAAAAACAAAAAAAAAGAGTCAGAAACGGTACGTGTCTGTCGTCTGCATGTGAACAGGCTTCCTCCTAGGGGCTGACGGAGAGCAGCGGGAGCAGGAGGCCACTACGCTGGCAAACTCAGCTTCTTCCCCTTTAGAACTGTGGGAGGAAGGATTTCAGCGTTTCTTACACCTTTGGTCTCAAGGCATTTTACACCTTCACCCACTGAGAGGCAGCCCCTTCTAGGGTGGGGTGTAATAGCTGGTCACAAAGGACTTGCTGACCCAGAGGGGACATGCAGCCACCTGTGGGTGAGGTGCAACAGCTGCTTGTACAAGGAGCCCTTTCTCAGCACTGAGATGCAGCCACCTCTGGGGTGGGGGCATGGCAGCTAGTTAGCAGCACACAGCCATGTTAGAAAAGTATGACAAACGAGAACAGAGATCAAATGCCAAGTCCTGAATTTTAGGCACTCAAACAAGGGCCTGATTCGCAGAGGGGCTGAACACACTCAGCTCCCATTTACCTTGGAGCACCTGGTCCCTCTGACAAAATCCAGCCTCTTCCCCAAAGTGGATTTTGATGCCTAACTTTAGGCAGCAGCATTTGACAGGGTTGGCTGGCACGGTGGGCTGGCATAGCAGGGGCGACAGGGCCATGGGATAAAATTGCCACTGTACAGGGATTTGCCAGTCCGACTCCCCCAATGAAGTCCCACAGAGCCTTTAATGACCACACCACAGATCCCCGCTGAATTACCAGTGTTAGCCCCAGAAGCACAGGTCATTCGGCCCCAGCTCCTCACACATGCCCACCCTGGGAGGCGGGTGAGCACGGCTGTTTCCAGAAGTGCTAACTGGGGTATAGCGAGGGAAAGCAACTTGTTTTCTCCCCAGACCACACAGCGAATCAGTGACAGAGCCAAAATAGAACCCAGAAGTCCTCACTTCCAGCTGCCCCCCTGTAACCACTAGACCCCACTCCCCTCCAAGTGGAAGGACAGAACCCAGCAGTTCTGGCTCCTAGCCCCCACTGCTCAAACCCACGAGACCCCACTGCCCTCCTACAGCTGGGGATAGACCAGGAGTCCTGGCTCCGAGCCCCCCCTGCTCTAACCGCTAGACACCACTCCTCTCCCAGAGCTGGGGAGAGACCAGAGGAGTCCTGCTCCCAGCCCTCCAGCTCTGATCACTAGATCCCTGTCCCTAATCTCCGCACGCACCTTTTGTGATGTAGAGGTAGAAGAAGTCGCAGTAGAGGATGGTCTGCACCAGCCCGGCCACGATGGCGATCAGGTCAAAAAAGCCCTCCTGCTGGTAGCGCCAGATCCAGTTGAAGAGGTAGAGGGTGCGGTAGATGCCCAGGGCGAAGAGATAGTGGCTGGTGATGGTCTCCGCCTCGCCCGTCTTGCTCACCATGAACAACTGCGGCAGGATGGCCACCGACTCCAGGTAGATGGAGAATGTCCAGAGGATCTTAGGACCCACGCAGCGACGGGGAGAGAACCGGTTAGAACTTGCGCCGGAGTCCGTGGGATCCCCCCGCGCCAGGCTCTAGGCGGGGAGACGCCCTCCCTCCCTGCCCGCCCCCAGAGTAACCAAGCCCCGCCCAAACAGCCTGGCGGCGCCCCCACTGAGGGTGTGGGGCTGCCGTTACCTCCAGTGGAGTGAAGTCGTGGTTCACCAGGAAGGCCAGCACAGCCGTGGGCACCACAAGGAACTCCACCCGGAAGGTGTCGTGGTTCCCGTCGTATGTGGCCTTGAACTTGCTGTAGATCAGCCACACCGTGGCGTAGGAGCAGGCGATGTACACGACCTGGAGACAAGAGGCGGAGCTGGGTGGGAGCCCAATCCTTCCCCGCTGGTTATCCCGGGCGGCGGGGGAGCAGCCGCGGAGAGGAGCCCGCCATAGGCACTGCACAAACCCAGCACAACGAGGTAGCCCCCACCCCAAGGTGCAATGACATGGGTTGTATGCCTCTAGTGCAGACAGGGACCCTTCACCCAGCGCTGAGATGTGGCCCCTCTGGGGTGGGCGCTGGTTATATGGGGTCGCTTCGCCTGGCACTGGGACGCGGCCCCTATGGGCTGGGGCATGGGAACTGGGTATATGGGGACACTTAGCCCGGGGCTGGAATGCAGCCCCTCTGGGCTGGGGCATGGGGACTGGCTATATGGGTACCCTTTGCTGATACATGGTCCCTCTGGGGTGGGCGCGGGGGCTGGTTATACAGGGACCCTTTGCCTGGCGCTCAGATACAGCCCCCCTTGGATGGGGCACGGGGGCTGGTTATACAGGGACCCCTCGCCCGGTGTTGAGACGCGGCCCCTCTGGGGTGGGACTGATTATACAGGGACCCCTCGCCCAGTGTTGAGACGCGGCTCCTCTGGGGTGGGACGTGGGGGATTCTTACATGGGGCCCCCTCACCGGTGCTGAGACGCAGGTGTGGGGGCTGGTTATACAGGGACCCCCCGACTGAGACATGGCCCCTCTATGGTGGGGTGCGGGGGCTGGTTTTATGGGGACCCCTCACCCGGCACAGAGACAAAGAACCAAGCATCCAACGGAAACCCAGGGGAAGGCGGGCGGGAGCTGATGAGGGGTGTGTGCGAGGGGGTCGGAGAGGGCCTGGGGGGCAGATGGCGGGAGGGGGGGCTGGGGAGCCCCCAGGCACAGTGATCAGGCCTTACCTTCATGGAGGTGTTGTAGAAGGAGATGAAGTTGGTGACCAGGTCCAGGTAGCGGGTGGTGAACACGACAGCAAAGAGAATCTGGCTCTTCCCAGAGATCCCTGCCCGGGGGGAGAGAGATGAAGTGGGGGTCAGGGGGCTGCGGGTCGGGAGTGAGGGGCACCTGCAGAGCTGGGGGGGGGGAGCCCAGGGCTGGGCCAGCAGGGGGGCTGCATGTCGGGAGTGAGGAGCACCAGCCATTCCGGGCCTATTCTATCCAGGGCCTTTCCCATCTGCCCTGCCCGTAGATCGCTCTGCAGTCCAGGGGAAGCTGCTGACGCCAGCCTGGGGCTGCCCCACACATACCAGGCCTCTGGCTTCACCACATCGCAGCCCCCTGCAGTGTGTGTGTGTGCCTGGGGGTCTGTGCCCCATACAGACGTTCCCAACAGAGAGGATGGGGGGGGGGGGGCAGCAGGAGTGTAATTTGTGGGATCTCTGACCCCTCTCTCACCCAGCTTCCATATCACCACCTTCCTCCCCTTTCCCACAAATCAACCCCCCCCCCAAAGCCATTGGGGGTGGAATGACCCAATCATTGGGGCTTTAGATACCCCCTTTCCCCAGCCCTCCAACACCCCCCAGAGGAGGGGACATAACCCCTTAAACTTCCCCCAAAGGCAGCTCTTCAAGTGGGGAAACCCATTTCCTCCCGTACCCCAAGTCCTCCACCTTCCAGAACCCCATGCCCCTCAAAAAGGAGCCCCCAAAACCCAGCCGAGGCTATTCCCACCCCACCTCAAAAATACACGAGTGTGGGGGTGCACTGAACCCCGCAAATCAAAGGGCCCATCCCCCCCTTCACGAGGGGTGTCCGCTCCCCAATATGAAGTTTAATTATCCCCCAAATCTCTCCCCCAATTAGTTCTCCAAATAAGTCAATTCCAAGTCCGATCTCAAAAGGGGGGGGGGTCTGTTTGTGGGGTGAGGAGGCCCCCAATTTACTTATACACCTCCGTGCTCCCCTATAGTTTAGGGGCTACCTTGCTCCCCCAGAGTTCCCTCCACTTCCCAACTCCCCCCCAATCAAGGAGCCCCCCCCCATTTTGGCTTTATCGCACCCTCGCCCCCCAAATTTGCAAACCTGAGGGATGACCAGGCCGCCGAAGGATGGGCGGGCTGGGGAGCCCGGGCGCCCCCACAATGCCCCCCAAAGCCCAGTGACGGAGGGGTGCGCTGGGGGCCATGCACCCCAATAACTTCCCGTTGTCACATGGGAGGCGGAGAACCACCCTGCTCCGGGCAAGGGGCTGGGCTGAGCCAGCGAGGACCCCTCCAAAGTGAGCCCGGGGCAGTTTCCCAGGGGAGACCCGGAGGGGTAGTTTGGGGGTGCAGAGCAGGGGTAAAGGGGGGGCCTCCTTACCCGCACAGGACCTCGTCTTCCAGATCTTCATCAGCAGGATGATAATAGCCAGAAGGTGGGAAATGTCCCCCAGGAATCGGAAGATGTTCATGGCGGCTCGGGGAGGGGGCGCCGAGGGGGTTTTGGGGGGGCTGGCTGGCGAGATGGGGGAGGGGCGCCCCTTGCTGTCTGGGAAGGGCCCGGCTGGAGTGTGTGTGGGGCTGAGGAAACAAGGCCCGAGCAGGACGAGGAAGGAGGAGCAAAGAAAATCCCCTCCCCCCCGCGGGGCTGGGCTGAAAGCGGGGAGAGAGATGACAACGTGTCCTGCCCCTCCCGGAGCCGGGGAGAGAACCCAGGAGTCCTGGCTCCCCCCCGAGCGAGAACCCAGGAGTCCTGGCTCCCGCACCCCCCGTTCTAATCCCTATACCCCCCCCAGCCGGGGAGAGAACCCAGGAGTCCTGCCTCCCCCACCCCCCTGTTCTTCTAACCACTAGACCCCACCCCCCTCCTGGAGTTGGGAGGAGAACCCAGGAGTCCCGGCTCCCAGGCCCCACAGCCCTGCTTCAGGAAACCAAGCTGAAAGACCTGAATGCCACCCCACAGCTCCCCAAATTTGCTGTCATCCAGGTTGCCCCTCTCTTTCCAACAATCCTCCCCCTACCGGCCCCATAGAGGATATCCAGAGTAAATGGGGCTTTGGGAGGTCGTCCCCCTCCTCTGTTCTCAGCTCAGGGACACCCCTCATGCCTGCCCCCCAAATCTCAACCCAACCAAATACACAGTGATGTCACCTTGACAAGCACCTCTGGCCCCGATGCCCCAGGGGGGCGCTAGGGGGGCGCTGGGCTGCAGGGAGCGGGGCGGGGGCTCAGTAGGGGGCGCTGTCCCCCATTGTCTATGCTGGCCTCAATGCCCTAAGGCAACGCTAGGAGGCGCTGTGCTTTTGGAATTGCCACATTTCTCATAAAATGAGCACATCGGAGTCAGGACTCCTGGGTTCTCTCCCAGCTCTGGGAGGGGAGAGGAGTCCAGTGGTTACACGGTGGGGGGCTGGGAGCTAGGACTCCTGGGTTCTCTCCCTGGCTCTGGGAGGAGAGTGAGGGCTGGTGGTTAGAGCAAAGAGGGCTGTGAATTAGCTCTGTGGTTCTCCCATCCATATGGTGGGGGGGTATAACGTCTCCCTCTCTCCCCCAGGTTGCCCCAAGGGAATGGGTTCATGCTGTATGGGCATCTAGCCCCCACCCCCAAACAACCCCCCAGGTACAGCCCAGCTGGGCTTTGCCCATCCCCTGGAGCCGGAGGGTTGAGCCTGGGGGGAAGGTGTTTCTGCCAGGCTGCGGTGGAGCATCTGTCAGGGGGCATAGCTAATGGGGGGTGGGGTGATTTGGGGGTCCCCCCCCCAGGCTCCAGCTTCGTTGGATGATCAGCACACAGGCTTGTGCCACCCACAGCTCTCCATGCTGTGCCTTGCAGGAGAGCCGGGCCGGCAGTGCCCAGCCATGGGCAGAAGCCGGGTGGAGGAGTGCGAGCTGCCAGGTCACCATGCCCTGCTTGCAGTTGATGCAAGGAGCAGCTGGGAGGGGTGTGCCTGCCAGGGCTGGAGAGAGATGGTGGAGAAATTATGCTAAACCCCTGCTCTACCCACTAGACCACACTCCCCTTCCAGCCCCCCTGCTCTAACTCTCCACATGCCTTTTCCAGGGACCCCTTGCCCTGAGACGGCGCTGAGACAGGGGCTCTCTGGAATGGGGCATCGGGTCTGTTTGTACAGGGACTGCTTACCCAGGGCTAAGATGCGAGGCCTCTGAAGTGGGGTGCAGGGGCTGGTTATATGCAGAGGCTGGTTATACAGGCAGGGCTGCCCAGAGGATTCAGGGGGCCTGGGGCAAAGCAATTTTGGGGGGCCCTTCCATAAAAAAAAGTTGCAATACTATAGAATACTATATTCTCGTGGGGGCCCCTGTGGGGCCTGGGGCAAATTTCCCCACTTGCCCCCATCTCTGGGTAGCCCTGTATACAGGGACCCCTTACCCAGGGCTGAGATGCGGCCCCTCTGGGGTGGGGCACTGGGGCTGTGTAACAGCCACACAGAACGTTTAGGGCAGGAAGAGAAAGAGAATCCTGCATCAGATGCAGGCTCCAGCGGGGGATATAGGGAGGGCTATGCGGAGTCCCTCAGATTGTGGCATGGCCCGGACACCGGGGTCCGCTAAGGGAAAAAGGCTCTGTGGCCCATCCATGATTCTCAGTTAATGTAGCCGAGCCCCTTCTGGCCAGCAGGGGGCAGCGCCAGCTCAGGAACAGGCCTAGCCAGCCTTGGTGTGCTACCCAGCCAGCCGGCCCTGGGCAAACTCCAGCCACTGGTGTGTGCAGACACAGAGGGGTCGCTTCTGCCCCACTACATGGGGACGGAACCCTGGCATCCTGCCTCCCAACCCCCGCATGTGCTGGGGCAGACAGAGCCAGGCAGCAGAATATAGACAGGCCATGGGCCAGGTTTTCCCAGCACTAGCCACTAGGCCCCACTCCCTTCCCAGGGATAGAACCCAGGCACCCTGGCTCCCAACCCCACACGCTAACCACTAGGCCCCACTCTCCTCCCAGAGCCAGAGATAGAACCCAGATGCCCTGGCTCCCAGCCCCGCCCCCACTCTAACCACTAGGCCCCACTCCCCTCCCAGAGCAAGGGATAGAACCAGGTTTCCTCATAAGCTCATCTGTCCCCATGGGCTGCCCAGCAGCTGGGGGCCCTGGAGGCAGTGCCCTGGGCTGGGGGTGGGGGGAGTGATAGAGGAGAGGGGTGCAGGTGTTTATTGCCTCTGGCTAGAAAAGTGGGGAGGCAGCTGGTGCTGTGGGGGAGCTGGCGTGGGCGGGTACTATTCCCCTCACGCTGCCAGGGTCGAGCAGCTGGCGCTCTGCAACAGTCATGCTCCCCTGTTTGCTAACTACACTGGTTAATTGCTTTCCGATCCACATGAGGGGAATGGTAAGCAGGACAGCCAGCCTGCTGGGGGGTGGGGGGGAACCAGGACTCCTGGGTTCTCTCCCTGGCTCTGGGAGGGGAGTGGGGACTAGTGGTTAGAGCAGTGGGGGCTGGGAGCCAGGATTCCTGGGGGCTTGTGAGAGGAAATTCATTGAGGTTTCTAAAAGGCCTCGGGTAGGCACTTAGAAAAGGCTAAAGATAGATTAATAACACCAGTTATAGCTTTTATAAAATGCAGCTGCCTCTGGGCTGGGATGCAGGGGCTATTTATACAGGGACCCCTCGCCCAGCACTGGAACGTGGCCACATCTGGGGTGGGGCGCGGGGGCTGGGTATACGGGGCTCCTCACCTGGCACTGAGATGCAGCCCCTCTGGGGTTGAGTGCAGGGACTGGTTATATGGGGACCCTTCACGCCGTCCTGAGATGCGGCCCTTCTGGAGTGGGGCATTGGACATGGAGGCTGTGTAACAGCTCACGGGAACATCTGGGGCAGGAGATGAAGTTTCCCGTTGAAATGTCAGGAGAATTATGGGCACCACTTTTGGAGTGAAAAAGCCAAGGGACGGGGCGCTTGGCACCACTAGTAATAATACAGTGCCCCCAGGCCTGGGCAAGCAGCGGGTCACCGGTGGAGCTGCATGTGGGATGAGTTCCCCTCCCGCACTGTTCCTGGTGCCTAATGAAGGGGGTTTAGGGAGATGATTAAGGGGGCCATGGAACGCCAGGGGCCAACTGCAGGGCACCAGTGGCTTAGCACCACCTCCCCCCTTGAGGGACGGTCAGATCAGCCCCCCGTCCCCGCAGCATCCCAACTGCCCTAGGCCCTTTCCCCACTCAATCTCCTTCACCCCAGCCCTCCCAGAGCCAGGGAGAGAACCCAGGAGTCATAGCTCCCAGTCCCCCTGCTCTAACCACTAGACCCCACTCCCCTGCCAGAGTGGGGCTGGGACTGATCGGCTGTCTCCTCACACCCAGCTGGCGCTCTGCCGTTACATTTTCTATCGGCCGTGTCTATTTTTTCCTCCTTTCTTCCTCCTTCCCTTGTTCTCTGCAGAGAGCCCGAGCGTCACGAATGGGGGACGGGGCCTTTGTTCCTGTGAGCCGCCTTGCTCCCCGCTGCTCCTAACCAGCCCCAGTCGCAATCCGCAACAGCTTCCATCGTCGTGCCGGCTCCAGCGGGGCGTGGGGACTGGCCGGACAGCACCGAGAGAGAAGACAGCTGGACTGAGGTGCTAGGGGGGTACTGGGCAGGGGGTCAGCAGGGGGCACTCTCCTCTGCCGGTCATTGCAGACGCCGGTGCTCCAGGGCCCGGCTGTGCTGCAGGGAGGGTGTTCAGTAGGGGGTGTTCTTCTCCCCTGGAGGTGCTGCCCCAGGGCTAGGCATCTCCCCGGCTTGGCCCACACGGGTGAATCTTTCTGTAAACACCTACCCCATAGGGGCCTCTAGGTTCTGCCCCCCTGGCTTTGGGGTGAAACCTGGTGCAAATTTACCCCTCTACAGGCCTGTGAGCTTCTGAGCCCCCCCAGAACCACCCAGCCCCCCATAGCACAGCTCCCTTTTGGTTCAGGGCTCTCTGCCAGCCAGGGGAGTGTCCCCCTTTTTAGCACCACAGCCTCTAGGTTCAGCCCTGACTGCAAGGGGAAGCTATCCCACTCACACACCCCTTACACCAACCACTTCCCATCTGGTCTCTCCTCCACCCTCCTAATTTCCTGGGCCCTGCTCAGCTTGTAGAGAGCAGCTGGTATCACAACTCAGGGTGCTATAGGGGCAAATTGGTGGCTGGCTTCTCTGGACATGGGGGAGGGAGGGAAGTGTGGAACTTTGTGTATCTCCCACACACACCCCTCAGAGACATACATCCCTTGCACACACATACGCACACCCTCCTCTGCTACACACAGACCCCTCTGCTACATACACCCCTTGGACACACATACACACAAAAACATACCCCTCTACTACATACACACATGCACACACACCCCTCTGTCAGACAACCTCACACACCCCTCTGCTACATACACCCCTTGGACACACACACACACCTCTGACACATACACCCTCACACACCCCTGTGCCACATACACCCTTTGGAGACACACACACACACACACACACACACACACACACACACACACACACACACACCCCTACCTCTACTACATACACACATGCACACACACCCCTCTGTCACACAACCTCACACACCCCTCTGCTACATACACCCCTTGGAGACACACACACACACACACAACCTCACACACCCCTCTGCTACATACACCCCTTGGACACACACACTCACACCCCACTGCTACATACACCCCTTGGGGACACACACACACACACCCCTCTGCTACATACACCCTTTGGACACCCCCTGCCCCTCACCTGCTTACCTTCTCTCATTGCCTTGCTCTGATGGGGGGACGGGACCTCAGACAGCAGGGCTGGGTGGGTTGAGATTTGGGAGATGGGGGGGGGGCAAAGGGATATCTATCTCTTCCCACAGCCTCCCCCCTTTCTGCTCCAAGCTCTCCCCTCCCACTGCGCTCCATCCCTCTCCCTTCACAGCCCCCCTTTCACTACAGGGGTGATTCCTGCCCCCCACCCCTCTTCCTCCGGCGGTGGCTGGCTTGGGGGCCCCCCTCCTCTTCAGGCAGCCACGGCCCGCAGCGCCGGGCTCCAACCTGCGCTCGCCTGGCTGGGCGGCGATGGGCTGTGAATGTTAATGACCCTGGCGCTGTGTGTGTGAGTGTGAGTGTGTGTCCCAGGCGGTGTGTGTGTGTGTGTGTGTGTACGCGCCAACCGGGGCGGGTGTAGCTCTGCGTTAGAGGAGTCAAACCACCCGCTCCCCCCCGTCCCCACTGCGCGCTCCCCGGGCGCACGGAGAAAGGTGACCCAAGGGGAAGGGGAAAAAACCAGCCAAGCGGTGTCCGGGCGAGCAGGGAGGAGACACGGGCCGGCGGATCGGCCATTCTGGAAGGAGGAGAGGAGAGGGGCCCTCCCCGGCCCCCCTGCCGGAGAAACTGGGGCGGGGGGGGAGGATCGGGGCTCCGGGCGCCCGGAGCCGAAGCAGACGCGTTTGGCATCGCGCTAACTTCGGATGCAACATGTGTAGCGGCTGCCGGGCGGCGGAGCTGGGGCTGCTGCAACCTTGAAGAGGGACAGACGGGGGGCGGCGATGTCGCCTCCTGGGAGCTTTCCCCGCGGGGGGGTTTAGCCTGGGTTTTCTCCAGGCAGGACAAAGTGGGGAGGGGGGGAGGGGGAGGGAATCCGCCGCTGCCCGGGTTGCGGAGCGGGTGTTGCTCCGGATTTTGCACGGCTCCGGCTCTGCTGCAGAGGTTTCTGAGCTCCCAGCCCTGCTGTGCAACGGAGGTGTCATGAAAAGGTAAGAGGCTTCCCCCTTCCTCCTGGGCTAGGGCTGGGACACACTCACACCCCCAGACAGACTCACTGACACACACACACACACACACACACACAACCTGACACACACACCCTGACGCCCTGACACACACACTGACCCTGACACACACACACTGACCCTGACACACACACAGACACACAAACATCCTGACACACACACACAGACATTCTGACCCACATACACAGACACTCTGACACACAGGCACCCTGACACACAGAGACACATAAATAGACACCCTGACCCTGACACAGACACAAACACTCTGCCACACAGACACATATCAAAACACAGAGACATCCTGACAGACAACCTGACACAGACACCCTGACCCACAAATAGACACCCTGACCCAAACAGACAGACATACACTCAGACACCCTCACACACACACACACAGAGGTTATTATGCAGGTGCAGTAGGCACAGACGGATTGTGCATTTCTGGGCTGTGTGAGTGGCTTGTGGCTGTGCAGAGGCCATTTGGCTGTCAAGCAGCAGAGAGAATTTCTCTTTCATTATCTATTTATCCATCCCCAGACACAGCATCTATCTATCTATCTATCTATCTATCTATCTATCTATCTATCTATCTATCTATCTATCTATCCCCATCCACCCCATCTATCTATCTATCTATCTATCTATCTATCTATCTATCTATCTATCTATCCCCATCCACCCCATCTATCTATCTATCTATCTATCTATCTATCTATCTATCTATCTATCTATCTATCCCCATCCACCCCATCTATCTATCTATCTATCTATCTATCTATCTATCTATCTATCTATCTATCTATCTATCTATCCCCCATACATCCCATCTATCTATCTATCTATCTATCTATCTATCTATCTATCTATCTATCTATCTATCTATCTATCTATCTATCTATCCCCATCCACCCCCTCTATCTATCCCCACACAGCCCATCTATCTATCTATCTATCTATCTATCTATCTATCTATCTATCTATCTATCTATCTACATCCACCTCCTCTATCTATCTATCCCCATACACCCCATCTATCTATCTATCTATCTATCTATCTATCTATCTATCTATCTATCTATCTATCTACATCCACCTCCTCTATCTATCCCCATACACCCCATCTATCTATCTATCTATCTATCTATCTATCTATCTATCTATCTATCTATCTATCTATCTATCTATCTATCTATCTATCTACATCCACCTCATCTATCTATCTATCTATCTATCTATCTATCTATCTATCTATCCTCCCCTGCCCAAACTGCAGATTTTCTAGCTGTTTCCCCCCAGCAATGTGACTGTCTTGTCCCCATTCTCTGGGGCTGATCCCTATTTCCGCCTGGGGCATTTGGCTCCCCTGGCGGAGCAGGAATCGGGGCATCCCAGTCGCCTTTCCCAAAATGCCTCTCTGAAAGACAGACAGCCCCCTGCGCCGTTACCCCCTACCCCTGAGGCCGACGCTTTGGGGAGCTGAAGATCACGGCATTCCCCCGGTCCCTGCCACCTGTTCCTTGTGAGACAGGCACTATTTTCATTCTCGGCATTTCACCCGCCTTCTTCCATACATGACTGGTCCATATACCCTCAGTGGTGCTTGTATCCTGTCCAGATCAGAGCTGGGAAGCAACCCAGCAGGAAGCATAGCCAGACCAAGCAGTGCATGGGTGAGGCAGACAAACAGGGCTTCCTTCGGGTCCGGACGCTGGTCCGTATACACGCGCTAGTCCGTAGAGGCAGTTGTCATGCAGGTAAGCTGCCTCTTGTCTATAGGAGAAGGTGGAACCTGTCCTTAGGTGATCCTGTGAAGATCTCTGAGATAGGTTAGATGAAACTGGTCCATATAACTGGTCTCTACAGTGGGAGGTTGAATGGTTCCATATAAGCAGTCTCTATATTAGAAGGTACTCCAGCAAGATTGATTTGTCCATATAAGTGGTCTCTATACTATAGGGGAGTGCAGTGAGGGTGAAATGGTCTCTATGAGTAGTCCATATAACTAGTCTCTATGCAAGTGAGGGGTTTTGTGAGGGTGGAGTGGTCCATATAACTGGTCTCTATACATGGGGGAACTGTGAAGGTCTGTATGAACAGTCCATATAACCAGTATCTGCGAGTGATGGGGTCTGTGCAGGTGGAGCGGTCCATATGAGTGGTCCATATAACCAGCCTCTATGCAAGGGAGTGATTTCATGAGGGTGGAGTGGCCTATATAACTGATCTCTATACAAGGGGAGGCTCTGTGGGGGTGAAGAAGCAGTCCATATAAGTGGTCCATATAACCCAGTCTCTATGCTAGAGGGATTTGTGTTGGATGTCTGGCATTGGATAGCCAGTGTGTATGGAGAAGCAGTCTCTGTGTAAGGATGGAGCGGTCTGTATGAGCAGTCTATATAACCAGTCTCTATGTAGGGGTGGACTTTGTGTGGGTGGAATGGTCCATATAACCAGTCTCTATACAAAGGGTGTGGGGGTGGAGCAGTGTGTATGAACAATCCATATAACTAGTGTCTATGTGTGATGGGGGTTTATGGGGGTGGATCAGTCCATGTGCGTGGTCCATTGAACCAGTCGCTATGCTAGAGGGATATGTGTTGGGCATTTGGCATAGGGACGGGTAGGTTGTCTATACAGATAGGCAATCTCTATGCAAGGACTTGGATAGAGCAGTGTGTATGAACAGTCTATATAATCAGTCTCTATGCAAGAGGGGGTTCTGTGGGTGGGAAGAAGTCCATTGGAGTGGTCCATATAACCAGTCTCTATGAGACGGGGGCTCTGTGGGGTGGAGTTGTCCATTGGAGTGGTCCATTGAACTAGTCGCTATGCTAGAGAGGTTTGTGTTGGGTGCCTGGCATCAGTTCGGATAGCCAGTCCATATAGACTGGCGGTCGTTACACAAGAGCCTGGGGGCTCAGTGGGGGCAGGACAGTCCCTATCACTGGTCACTATAGGAGGGTGTACCTGGACGGGGTGTAAGAAGGATTTGAGTGGCAGCAGGACGAAATAGGAGTGATTTCTCAACTGGTCATTGTAATAATCACCACCTGTCTGGAGGTGAAAGGAGAAATGTCTCAGTCCCTTCAGGGAGCTGGCACTCTCCCTGTTCTGCAGTGAGAGAAACTGAGGCACACAGAAGGGAAGGGTCTCACTTGAGGGAGCTAGGATTTGAACCCAGGAGTCCTGAAGCCCACCCCATCCCCCACTTCAACCACTCTACGTCCCACTCTCCTCCCAGAATCTGCCCCCACATCCCTTTGCTCCCCTTCCCCTGGGGGCATCTTTCTTTCCGTCACACAGTCTGGAGCGGTTCACAGCCGTGCGGACGCACCTCAGGGCAGACAGGGCATGGGCCCCAAACTGGTGGTGAGTGTTGTAATCCAATTGTGCCAGCCACGTACCCAGTGGGAACCCCTCAGGCCCTACCACAGCCTTAACACAGAGTCACCGACAGTGCCGCTGGGCGCGCCAGTCTGTCTTGCCATCCAGGCGAGCCTGCCCTTGTGATAGATGGTCCCTTACACCAAAACTCGCAGCAATATTCAGGTTGCTCCCAGTCCCCAAGGCCTGGTCACTTACCCCAGGTCAATTGCACCTGAGATCTTGCAGCATTGACAACGCCTGTAGCCAATCCTGGAATAAACTAACTAAAGATTGATTCATTAGGAGAAAGAAATAGAGCAAGTGACAAGGTTAAAGCAGGTAAACACACACACACACACACTAAACTAACTAAAGATTGATTCACTAAGGGAAAGAAATAGAGCAACTGACAAGGTTAAAGCAGGTGAACACACACACACACTCACACACAAATGAGATACAGTTTTAGGTAGGGGTGCCAGAACAGGGGGCCTGGCCTCATCGCTTTTTATCAGGATGAGCGACGGAGGTGAGGGGGCAGAGAGGAGCGAGCGGGGGGCGGGGTCTTGAGGGGAAGAGGTGGCAGCGGGGCCTTGGGTGAAGAGGCGGTGTGGGGGCGTGGCCTCAGGGAGAAGGGGTGGGGCTTTAGGGGAACAGGCAGAACCAGGGGCGGGGCCACGGTTCAGGTGCCGATGGCCCACCCTCGTTTAGGAAGATTCCCCCGCTCCTGGTCTTCGGGTCCAGGACAGTAGCTGCTCTGATGTGCAAGCTCTGTATGACCTTGAGGACTGACCCAAGCCAATTACCTTGGGGATCCCTTGCTTATGCTTAGAAATACGCCACAGTTTTCTTTTGCTCAGGGATTTTTATTCCCTCCCCCCGGAGTTCAGAGCTGTGATGGGACGTCCCCTCTTTGTGGGCATCTGGGGAGCCCTCACCAAAGTCTTTTGTCCCCTGATGTTCCATAATGGTTTGTCTGGCGTCTGCCGGCCTTCTTGTGCTGGGCAGGAGTCGATGCCTCGTGGGGTGGACTGGGATTTCTCTCCTGACTCGGGGAGGGGGTGTCCCAGCTTCAGAGCAAACAGGTTTAGAGTTACAGAGCAAATATTTTAAATATTACCTGGGAAGGTGGGACACAGGTGTGATAAGTGAGATTAAGGCAGGCAGCAATTTACAAGCATTTTGTATTAAATCTGCTGCCTGTTTTACGGCTGTAACACACCAGTGAGCCAGGCTGGTTTCCAGCGACACATTTGTCAGTGTTCAGTGAGGCGCGCTGGCACCTCCTCTGCCAGTGTCACACTTCCCTTCTTCGCGCCAACTGGCAGCACCCCATGCCCCCATCCCAGCAAATCCCCAGTCCCAACCTCCTTTCTGGGGCACCTGGACTCCTGGGTCCTGTGACCTCCCCCTGCTCAAAGTTACCCCCCTTCTTCTCAGACACCCACCCGGACTCCTGGGTCCTATCCTCAGAGATCATCCCTGGCCTGGGGCACCTGGATTTCTGGGTCCCCATCAACACCAAGGTCTCCTCAGCTTTCCCTTCTGAAATGCCAGGACTCCTGGGTCCTCCAACCCCTGCCCTTCCCTACCCCAATGTCGGGGAGACACAGGGCTAGTGCGGGGGGAGACACTCCCCCTTCCAAGGAACTCCCAGAAACAGGCATTCATGCACAGTCAAAGCACACACATAAAAAGAGATACCAGGGATTTGTGCACCTACAGTCGGACTCTATATACCCCCCTCACAAGCGGAGTCCAGAAACAGACAGACAGACATACACAGTCAGACGCAGAGCCCAGAGACAGGCAGTCTCACACAGTCAACAGGCAATCACACACATACAGTCAAACACAGAAGCCAGAGACAGATGGTAATGCACACACAGTCAGACGCAAAGCCCAGAGACAGGCAGTCTCTCTCTCTCTCTCTCTCTCTAACACACACACACACACTCAACAGGCAGCACTCACACATGCACACTTGGATCTAAGCCCATTGATATTTGAACTATGGGCCTTGAATTGGGCTTTGCAGTTTCTGTCCCAGGGCAGGACATCAAACCCCACAGCCGGTTGTATTATGTCCAAGTTGGCCTGTCACCTGTAGAGAACAGAACAGCTGTTCCCTTCCTCATGGGGTGGCCTTCCCACAAGGGTCCTGCTGTCACATGGGAGTAGTGTGAATTTCACATGGCAAAGAGATTTTGGCATGTTCCAACCAGTTGACGTCAGTTGGAGGAGCCACTTGTAGCTAGGGACAGAATCTGTGTGCAAATTACAATGCATCTGCGCACACAGCCAATACAGCATGTAGTCGACATCCCACCCAATATTCTCTGCATGTCACAACTCCGCCTGTAGTGTTACACTCGTGTGCAGAGAGAGTGTCTTGAGAAATGTAACTACATATGCTCTGAAGGACACACACATGTTCAGACTGTACCTCCACACCCTCATAAAGATGCCGTACTTACACACTGGCATGCTATAGGTGCACACCCTCTCTGACTGTAACCACTCGCTCTCTCGCTCTCTCTGTCACTCAAACAGTACCTATACACTATCATAAAAACACCTTCACACTGGAGCTACATACACTCATAAATACCCTCTCTGACTGTGCCTACATACTTTTGCACTGTAGCTACATCCCTTCATGCTGTCCTTACACACCTTTCCAGACTACCCCTATAACCATCCCTAGTGTAGCTACACACAATACTCTACTGATACACAGCCTATAAATGTATTTTCAGGCTGTACCTACACACTTTCATAGTATAGGTAGGTACACAACTGTGCCCTCTCAGGTGGAAGCCACATAGTTTCACACTGGACTGACACCTACATCCCTTCATACTGTATTTACACCCCAACATAAACATATTTTCAGACTGTATCCATAAACCCACAGATTGTGCCTTTGCACCTGCAACAATACATAGTCACGCTGTACCTACATTTTTACACTGTGGTTATACATCCATATAAATACACTTGCAGGCTCCAGCAACGTATATACAGTACAGTTACCTATTTTCACGTTGTACCTACACAACATCATAAATCAACTTTCTCACTGTACTTATACATCTTCAGATTTTCAGGCTGTACCTACACATCCCTATAATACACAGTCACACTGTATCTACACCTGAGCAGACTAGAAAAACACTTCCCCCCGTACCCTTTCATGCTGTACCTACAGCAACTTCAGGCCACAAGTGTGAGGCAGTCACACTGATCCTATAGCTCATACATAGCACTGTTCACCATCAAACACCACCACTGCAGACACCTCAGCAACAGGCAGCCTACATCCATCTCTTCGCCTGTCCCCTTGTCAATCGCTCCACCTGTCTTTTTGTCCATCCCTCCACCTGTCTCTCTGTCTGTCTCCTTGTCCATCCCTCCACCTGTCTCTCTCTCCATGCTTCTATCTGTCCCCTTGTCCATCCCTCTGTCTGTCTCTGTCCATGCCTCTGCCTGTCCCCTTGTCTGTCCGTCTGCACCTCTGCCTGTCCTCTTGTCTGTCCCTCTGCCTGTCTCTGGTCCATCCTTCCTCCTGTCTCTCTCGCCACCTGTCCCCTTCTCTGTCTCTCTGTCTGCACCTCCGCCTGTCTCTCAGTCCATCCTGCCACCTGTCTTTCCTATGTCGCCAAGGCCTCTGTCTGCCTGTTTTCCTCTCCCCCCCCCCCCGCAGCTCTCTGGCACGATCCCCCACCCCACCCCCTGCTCTAGTTCCCAGAATAACCCTCTAATAGGTATTTATGAGAATGTTTCCCCTGCCCTGGTTGAAGCACAGAGCCCGGCTATTAGCCGTTCTGCTATGGCCGAGCTGAACCAGCTGCAGCGAGCGAGACCAGCCCCTTGATTAGGATCCAGAAAAGGGGGAGTAGAGGGGGGGAGGGAGAGAGAGAGCCACCAGAAAAAGTCTCTTTGCTCCCTCACTGCACAAAAGACAGCCTCTGTCCAGGGCACTCCCTTGCTTGGCACTGAGACAAGGCCCCTCTGGGGTGGGCGTGGGGGTTGGGTATCCGGGGACCCTGGGCCCGGCTCTGGGGTGAGCGTGGGGGCTGGGTATCTGGGGACCCCAGGCCCGGCGCTGGGATATGGCCCCTCTGGGGTGGGCGCGGGGGCTGGGTATCCAGGGACCCCTCGCCCGGCACTGGGACACAGCCCCTCTAGGGTGGGCGCGGGGGCTGGGAATCCGGGGACCCCGGGCCCGGCGCTGGGATATGTCCCCTCTGGGGTGGGCACGGGGGCTGGGTATCTGGGGACCCCGGGCCTGGCGCTGGGACACACGGCCCCTCTGGGGAGGGCGCGGGGGCTGTGGGTGGGTGGCCGCATGTCCCATCACCCCAGGGCCGTGTAGGTTTCCATGTTTCCCTCCAGCTGAGACACGAAGCGAGCCGGGGAAGAATGAAAGCGAGCGAGGCCGGCGCGGCGCCGTGGCCCCAGGGGGGAGAGGAAATCAATACCCTGCCAGCAGGCGCAGGAGAGGGGCGGGGGGCGAGGGGGGATGCGCGGGGCAGAGAGCGGGAGGAGGGGGTGAGAGAACACAGACGGCAGATGAATGAGGGCTCCTGGAGCGGGACTGGCTGGCTGGCTCGATTGGCAGGACTCCTGGGTTCTCTCCACGGCTCAGGGAGGGGAGTTGGGCCTAGTGGTTGCGGGGGGAGGCGGGTTGGGAGCCAGGACTCCTGGGTTCTCTCCATGGCTTGGGGAGGGGAGCGTGCTCGCGTATCTGTATCTTAGGGTGTCTCTCTGTGTGTGTTTTTCTCCATCTAAGCCCTTTGGGCTGTTTGTATCTGGCGGAGTTCAGGTGTAGGTTTCTCGAGGGAGGGGGGTGCGTTAGTATCTATTGTCCAGCATTTTGGGGAGATGCATGTGTACATGTATGTGAGCCATGTGTGTCTGATTGGGGGGGCAGGGAAGGGAGGGGGCAGGATACCGGGGTAGATGGGGACATGGCTGTGATCAGGGATGGCAGGGACAGGGTAGGATACCAGGGTTATACATGGCCCTTGTCTCCGATCAGGGATGGCAGGGACGGGGCGGGATGCTGGGGTAGATGGGCCCGCGTCTCCGATCAGCGATGGCAGGGACAGGGCGGGATGCCGGGGTAGATGGGCCCTTGTCTCCGATCAGGGATGGCAGGGACGGGGCGGGATGCCGGGGTAGATGGGCCCTTGTCTCCGATCAGGGATGGCAGGGACGGGATGCCCGGGTAGATGGACCTGTGTCTCCAATCAGGGATGGCAGGGACGGGGCGGGATGCCGGGGTAGATGGGCCCTTGTCTCTGATCAGGGATGGCAGGGACGGGGCGGGATGCCGGGGTAGATGGGCCCTTGTTTCCGATCAGGGATGGCAGGGACGGGATGCCCGGGTAGATGGACCTGTGTCTCCGATCAGGGATGGCAGGGACGGGGCGGGATGCCGGGGTAGATGGGCCCTTGTCTCCGATCAGGGATGGCAGGGACGGGACGGGATGCCCGGGTAGATGGACCTGTGTCTCCGATCAGGGATGGCAAGGACGGGGCAGGATGCCGGGGTAGATGGGCCCACGTCTCTGATCAGGGATGGCAGGGACAGGGCGTGATGCCCGGGTAGATGGACCCGTGTCTCCGATCAGGAATGGCAGGGATGGGGCGGGATGCCCGGGTAGATGGACCCGTGTCTCCGATCAGGAATGGCAGGGATGGGGCGGGATGCCCGGGTAGATGGGCCAACGTCTCCGATCAGGGATAGCAGGGACGGGGCGGGATGCCCGGGTAGATGGACCCGTGTCTCCGATCAGGAATGGCAGGGATGGGGCGGGATGCCCGGGTAGATGGGCCAACGTCTCCGATCAGGGATAGCAGGGACGGGGCGGGATGCCCGGGTAGATGGACCCGTGTCTCCGATCAGGAATGGCAGGGATGGGGCGGGATGCCCGGGTAGATGGGCCAACGTCTCCGATCAGGGATAGCAGGGACGGGGCGGGATGCCGGGGTAGATGGGCCCTTGTCTCTGATCAGGGATGGCAGGGACGGGGCGGGATGCCGGGGTAGATGGGCCCTTGTTTCCGATCAGGGATGGCAGGGACGGGATGCCCGGGTAGATGGACCTGTGTCTCCGATCAGGGATGGCAGGGACGGGGCAGGATGCCGGGGTAGATGGGCCCACGTCTCCGATCAGGGATGGCAGGGACAGGGCGGGATGCCCGGGTAGATGGACCCGTGTCTCCGATCAGGAATGGCAGGGATGGGGCGGGATGCCCGGGTAGATGGGCCAACGTCTCCGATCAGGGATAGCAGGGACGGGGCGGGATACCGGGGTAGATGGGCCCACGTCTCCGATCAGGGTTGGCAGGGACGGGGCGGGATGCCAGGGTAGATGGGCCCACGTCTCCAATCAGGGATGGCAGGGACAGGGCGGGATGCCCGGGTAGATGGGCCAACGTCTCCGATCAGGGATAGCAGGGACGGGGCGGGATGCCCGGGTAGATGGACCCGTGTCTCCGATCAGGAATGGCAGGGATGGGGCGGGATGCCCGGGTAGATGGGCCAACGTCTCCGATCAGGGATAGCAGGGACGGGGCGGGATGCCGGGGTAGATGGGCCCTTGTCTCTGATCAGGGATGGCAGGGACGAGGCGGGATGCCGGGGTAGATGGGCCCTTGTTTCCGATCAGGGATGGCAGGGATGGGATGCCCGGGTAGATGGACCTGTGTCTCCGATCAGGGATGGCAGGGACGGGGCAGGATGCCGGGGTAGATGGGCCCACGTCTCCGATCAGGGATGGCAGGGACAGGGCGGGATGCCCGGGTAGATGGACCCGTGTCTCCGATCAGGAATGGCAGGGATGGGGCGGGATGCCCGGGTAGATGGGCCAACGTCTCCGATCAGGGATAGCAGGGACGGGGCGGGATACCGGGGTAGATGGGCCCACGTCTCCAATCAGGGATGGCAGGGACAGGGCGGGATACCGGGGTAGATGGGCTCTCGTCTCCGATCAGGGTTGGCAGGGACGGGGCGGGATGCCAGGGTAGATGGGCCCACGTCTCCAATCAGGGATGGCAGGGACAGGGCGGGATACCGGGGTAGATGGGCCTGCGTCTCTGCACAGTGGTGTCGCTGGGGGGGTTAAGCCCGGGATCTATGGAATCTGTTATCCTTTATGAGCTGTAATTTCCGGAGCTGGCAATCAGTGAAAGTGTTTCTATTCCCGGGCGGATAATCAGGGCCGGCAGTTTACTCTGTTAATCAGCACCTTATGTTAGCGCCTTCCCGCCCCCCAGAGCCAGCTGTGGGACAGCAGGAACGTGCTGCTAACCAGACTGCACAGGAGGGGGTGGGGAATGGGAGATGGGGCCTCTCCCCTCCAGGGGGCGCTGGCTCCCATCCAGCCCCAGCGCAGGGACTGGTTGGCTCCGGGGGCGGGGGGAGAATGGGACATGGGGGCCTTTCCCAGGGATGGGGGACCCTGTATGTGTGCTGGGGATGACCGTGAAATATTTAGGAACCTATATAATGTTCCCTCAGTTCTGCTGCTGACAAGAATGATCCCCGGACGCCTGGGTTCTGCCTTCCTCCTCCACCTGTCCTCACTCCCATAAGGCATCAGAGAGCCACAGAAGTGGACTTTACACAGAGGGAGCAACTCGGACCATTAGACCCCTCCCCCTCCCAGAGCCAGGGATAAAACCCAGGCGTCCTGGATCCCAGCCCCCTTCCCAATCACTAGACCTCACTCCCCTCCCCGAGCTGGGGAGAGAACCCAGGAGTCCTGGCTCCCCTGAGGTGGATGCTTCTTGGGGTGGGAGTGGGGTGTCAGGTCCCCAGCTTGAACGAGGTGGGAGCCGTATGTGTATGTGGAGGGGGAGGGGTGGAATTGCCGCAGGGGGGCCTTTGGGAGATGGGGCTAAGCGGGGGAAGGGCTGTCTCTCTTTGCCCCTGCGCCCCGCCCCGGCCAATGGGTGGGGCTGGGCTGGCCCTTGCCAGGCAGGGAGCCCATCCATCAATGCAGGCCCTGGCTCAGCCGGCAAGGCAGAGAGCAGTCTGCTCCCACCAGGCTCAGGGGTGAGCCGCAGGCCCATCTACCCCGGTGTCCCGGCCCCTCTGTGTCCCCTGGATTAGATCCTGGGGCCCATCCAAGCCTGCAATCCATTGTGTGGTTGCACCCAGTCACTTAGCAGTAGCTAAAGTAGCGCCCCCAATGGGGCCTTTCCCCTCTAGGGGGCGCCAGCTCCCATCCGGTCCCAGGATGGGGGATGCTGCATAGTCACATGAGCCTAATTCTCTCTCTCTTTCCTTCCTTGTCTCCCCTCCTCTATCTCAATCCTTCCCTCCCCACCCATCCCCCCTCTTTTATGCCCCCTCTTACTTCCCTTCTCCCTCTCCCCTTCCCTCTGATTCCCCCTCCCCTGGAATCACCCTCCCCCTTCGATGCAGGGGAAGTGGTGAGGCCCTGCGAGATGAGCCTGTCCCCTGGCCCCCCCGCTGCTAGGATGCTCTTTGTGCTGGCTCTGGCCTGCGCCAGCCCCTTCCTGGATCTGCGCCCGGACGGGCCGCGCTCGCTCAACGTGGCCATCATCTTCAGCGGCTCGTCCTACACGCCCGAGAGCGCCCGCTTCGCCCCCACCGCCTTCCGCAACTTCTCCATGGAGGTGAACCCTGTCTCGGTACTGCTCAACGACACCAACCCCCGCAGCCTCATCGTGCGCCTGTGCGACGTTCTCTCCTCCCTGCGCATCCACGGCGTGGTCTTCGAGGACGACACACGCACTGAGGCCGTGGCCCAGATCCTGGACTTCATCTCGGCCCAGACCTCAGTGCCCATCATTGGCATCAACGGGGGCTCGGCCATCGTCCTCACACCCAAGGTGAGGGGGTCGCTGGGCTCCAAGCCTGCCCCTATTTGCCACACACTTATCCCTGTAATCCCCACCCAAATGCCCAACTCAATCCAACCATGCTCAACTCACCCCACAAAACCACACTCAACCCAACTGGAATCCCGCTCAACTCAACCCAACCCTAACCCAACCTGAACACACTCAACCCCTACCCAATCCATCCCAAACCAACCACACTCAACCCAACCTCAACGCAACCAATCCCAACCAGACCACACTCAACCCAACCCCATCCCACTCAACTGAACCCAACCCCAACCCAGCCTGACTACACTCAACCCCAACCCAACCACACTCAACTCAACCTAACCACACTCAACCCAACCCCAAACCAACCCCACTCAACTCAACCCCAAGGACAATCAACTAAACCCAACCACACTCAACCCCTGCCCATCCCATCCCAACCTGACCACACTCAACCCCAACCCAAGCCATCCCAAACCAACAACACTCAATCCAACACCAACCCAACCACACTCAATTCAATCCAACCACACTCAACCCAACCAAACCCCAACCCAACTCAACCACATTCAACCCATTCCAACCCAAGCCAACCAGACCACACTGAACTCCAACCCGACACAACCACACTCAACCCATCCCAATCTCACCTCAAACCAACCTCAATCCAACTCAGTTCATTCACACTCAACCCAACTGCAACTCAGTTGACTCATCATCTTGACCCAAACTTCAGTGCCCAACATTGGATTCAACAGGGGTTCAGCCATCATGCTTACATCCAAGGGGAGGGGGTTGCCAGGCCCCACACCAATACCTATATGCCCCCACACTCATCCCTACACACCTCACCCATATCTCCTGATTCCAACCTAACCCTAACTCAACCCAGTGCATGCAACAAAACTCAACCTAACCCAACCCAACCCAACTTACCCAACACAACATAACACAGCCCATCCCGACATAATGGAGAACAACATACACATCCCTTCCTGACCCAACCCAACCCGCCGAGCCCAATGCAACCCAAACCAATCAACATAACCCAACCCAACCCTATACACTCAGTCTAACCCAGTGCAGCCTATCATCTCAGCCCACACCTTCATGCCCCTGTGCCTACCATTGGCAGTGTAGACGTCAGGTTTGGATTGAGACACATCAGCGGACCTGTGGAGGGGTAAGGGGAAGCCCAGGTGAGGAATTTTACAGAGGCTGTGGTTCAGGTTTGAGATGTATCAGCAGAGCTGCAGGAGGAGGGGCAGCCCAGGGCTAGGCTAGCAGGGGCCTGTGGGTCTGGACTGAGGGGCATTGGCAGAGCTGGGAGGGGGAATCCCACGGCTGGGATGATAGGAGGCTGCAGGTCAGGATTGAGGACCAGCCCCTGACCTCCCCATTTTCTCCCTGCCCAGGAGAAAGGCTCCACCTTTCTGCAGCTGGGCTCATCGACGGAGCAGCAGCTGCAGGTGATGTTCGAGGTGCTGGAGGAGTACGACTGGACGGCCTTCGCTGTCATCACCACCCTCTTCCCCGGCTACGAGGACTTTGTGGATTATATCGAGGTGCTGACCGACAGCAGCTTCATTGGCTGGGAACACCGGGGCGTCCTGACCCTCAACCTGACCGATGACCCTGACGGCTCCCGGCTCAGGCGCCAGCTGCGGGAGATCCCTGCCCAGATCCGCCTGCTCTACTGCTCCCGCGAGGAGGCGGAGAGCATCTTCCAGGCAGCGCGGGACGCCGGCCTCACCGGACCTGGCTATATCTGGTTCATGGTGGGCACGAACCTGGGTGGCACTGACTACATGCCTGAGCACCTGCCCGTCGGCCTCTTCACAGTGCTGTCGGCCGGCTGGCGGGACGACCTGCACCACCGCGTCCAGAACGGGGTGGCCATCATTGCCAAGGGTGCCGAGGCACTCTCCAGGGACTACGGCTTCATTCCCGAGTTCAACAACGACTGCCGGGCACCCAACCTCAGCCAGATCCATGAGAACCTCCACCGGTGAGTTGAGGGAGGCGGGGGACAGAGTGGGGGATGGAAAGCTGGGAGAATGTGGTGCCCATCAACGCGATCCCAACTCAACTCAACCCCAGCCACAACCCAACAGAACCAACTCAGAGGGATGGGTGGGCAGATCTACGGGAATCTGGTGCCCATCAGTGTAATCCCAACCCAACCCCACCCCGTGCAACCCACCTCAACCCCAATCCACCTCAGTCAACCCCAACTCAATATAACCAACCCAACAGCAAATCCACAACAACCTGTACTGATGAGTGTGATGGGGGCAGATATGCCCATCAGCAGAATTCAACCCAACGCCAATCCAATTCGCCCCAACCCAGTCCAGCCACACTCAACCCAACCAACATAACCAACCCAATGGGGAAGGGGACAGATCTATGACAACCTGCAATGCCCTGGAGACTGGAGTAGAAGAGGAAATGGGACATGGGGCCTTTCCCTTCTAGGGGGCACTGGCTCCAGGGTAGGAGTTTACCTGGCTTAGTGGGGCAACAAGACAGAGGGGCACCAGCAGAGCTGGGGGGTTCTGGGTCCCCCTTAACTCTCTCCCCACCACCAGGTATTTCATGAACATCACATGGGGGCAAAAGGATTTCTCCTTCAATGAGGACGGCTACCTCATCAACCCATCGCTGGTCGTCATCTCCCTCAACAAGGAGCGCACTTGGGAGGTGGTGAGTACCTGACCCTGCCCACCTGTCTGTCCCGCCCTCTGCCAAAGGCTTACCCTGCCCACTGCTGGAGCCCCACCCTATCCCTCTGCCCCACCCCTTACCAGAGCTCCACCCTATATCTATGCCATGCCCCCAGCTCTGTGCCCCTCCCCCTAACAATGTCTCCCAACCTCCATCTTTCTGCCCAGTGGTTTGGAGGTGGGTTTGGGGTCAAGCTTGGAGGGACAGGTCTGGGGCGGGGGCTGAGTTTGATGGGCAGGTTTCGGGGGTATCAGTGAGTTTGGAGGGAGACTGGGGATGAGTCTCAGGGAGACTGGGGGTGAGTTTTAGGGGGAAGATTTTGGGTTGAGTTTGGGGACAGGCCTGAGGGGTGTCAGTGAGTTTGGAGGGGCAGTTTCAGGAGATTGGAGGTGAGTTTTAGGGGGAAGATTTTGGGGTGAGTTGGGGGCAGGCTTGGGGGGTGTCTGAGTTTGGGGGCAGGCCCGGGGGGTGTCGGTGAGTTTGGGGGGTGTTGGTGAGTTTGGAGGGGCAGTTTCAGGAGATTGGGGGTGAGTTTTAGGGGGAAGATTTTGGGGTGAGTTGGGGGCAGGCTTGGGGGGTGTCTGAGTTTGGGGGCAGGCCTGGGGGGTGTCGGTGAGTTTGGGGGGTGTTGGTGAGTTTGGAGGGGCAGGTTCAGGGAGATTGGGATGATTTGGGGGAAGGTTTGGGAAGCATGGGGTGATTTGGGGGGCAGGGTTGAGGAATTTAGGGGGTGAGTTTAGAGGGGAAGTTTTGAGGGGCAAGGGTGACTCTGGGGTGTATCCGGTGGTGCTGGGTGAGTTTGGCGGGACCAGGGCTCAGGCCCTAGGCAGGGACCCCCAGTGAAGCCCCTCCCCCCATCCCCGTGTAGGTCGGGAGCTGGGAGCACCAGATCCTACGCATGAAGTACCCGGTCTGGTCGCGCTATGGCAAGTTCCTGCAGCCGGTGGACGACGACCAGCACCTGACGGTGGCCACGCTGGAGGAGCGGCCCTTCGTCATCGTTGAGAACATCGACCCGGCCACCGGCACATGCATCCGGGACTCGGTGCCCTGCCGCAACCAGTTGAACCGCACTGACAGGTACCCACGCTGCAAACTTCCCCATGGCAGTGCCCCCAGCCGGGCACGCTGACTAGCGCTGCAAGCTTCCCCTCGGCAGTGCCCCTGGCAAGGAGCTCCACCCAGTGCTGCGAGCTTCCCCGTGGCAGTACCCCCGGTGCTGCGAGCTTCCCTGTGGCAGTGCCACTGGCGCTGTGAGCTTCCCAGTGGCAGTGCCCCTGACAGGGAGCTCCACCCAGTGCTGAGAGCTTCCCTGTGGCAGTGCCCCTGGCGGGGAGCTTTGCCCAGTGCTGCGAGCTTCCTTGTGGCAGTACCCCCAGCGCTGTGAGCTTCCCCACAGTTGTGCTCTCTGTCCATCTCCATTTCTGTTTTGCTCCCTCCCCCTCCAGTCACCCCACGGACCCACTACTTTTTGAGAAGAAATGCTGCAAAGGATTCTGCATCGACATCCTCAAGCGCCTGGCTAAGACCGTGGGCTTCACCTACGACCTCTACCTGGTCACCAACGGCAAGCACGGCAAAAAGATCGATGGGGTCTGGAACGGCATGATCGGGGAGGTGAGACTCCCTGAGCCGGGGAGAGAACCCGGGAGTCCTGGCTCCCAGCCCCCCTCCTTCTAACCACTAAGCTCCACTCCCCTCCCCGAGCCAGGGAGAGAACCCAGGAGTCCTGGCTCCCAGCCCCCCTCCTTCTAACCACTAAGCTCCACTCCCCTCCCCGAGCCAGGGAGAGGACCCAGGAGTCCTGGCTCCCAGCCCACATAGGTTGGTGCCACTTTCCCCTTTCTTGGGGATCCTCAATTTCTCTGCCTCCCTCCAGAAATCCCTGGGCACCTTGGGGGTTTCTTTCAAAGACCCCCCAGATCTCACCTGGTTGCTTCCCCTCCCCCTCAAATCCTTTCCAGAAATACCCTGCTCGCTTTGGGGTCCCACCGTAGCTCCCCTGAACTGCACAGCTGGGTTACTGGGTAAGACGGCCTAGCATTGCATGGGAGAGGGAGAATGTCCCTATGAAGGCTCCGCCCCCCTCGCTGACTCCTCCCCCTTGGTCTTCCCCAAGGTGTTTTACCTGCGTGCAGACATGGCCATCGGCTCCCTGACTATCAACGAGGAACGCTCCGAGATCATCGACTTCTCCGTGCCCTTCGTCGAGACGGGCATCAGCGTCATGGTCTCACGGAGCAACGGGACTGTCTCGCCCTCCGCCTTCCTGGGTCAGCGCCTGCCGCCACCAGGGGGCGTTGTGGGAGCAGGGCAGAAACGCTGGCTGTGTGGGGAGCTCCAGCTACTCTGGCCCCAGCCTCTGCCAGCAAGGGGGGCTGTGGGGAATAGAACCCAGGAGTCCTGGCTCCCACCCCTCACCTTGCTCTAACCACTAGAATCCCTTCCCACCCAGATCTGGGAGAGAACCCAGGAGTCCTGGCTCCCCACCCCCTTTCTCTAATCACTAGGCCCCCCTCCCCTCCCAGAGCTGGGCATAGAACCCAGGTGTCCGAGCACTGACTGTTCCTTCCCCCGCAGAGCCCTACAGCCCAGCTGTCTGGGTGATGATGTTCGTCATGTGTCTGACCGTGGTGGCCGTCACCGTCTTCATCTTCGAGTACTTCAGCCCCGTGGGTTATAACCGCAGCCTGGCCGACGGGAAACGTGAGTCCCACCCTCACACCTGCTGCTCCGCCTGGGGACAGCAGGGGGCTGCGGGTCGGGAGTGAGGGGCACCAGTAGGGCTGGGGGGTGGGGGGGGCACAGAGGTGCTGTGCGGGCTGACCCTTCCCATGATGCTTTGCAGGCACGGGGGGCTCCAAGTTCACCATTGGCAAGTCCATCTGGCTGCTCTGGGCTCTGGTCTTCAACAACTCGGTGCCGGTGGAGAACCCCAAGGGCACCACCAGCAAGATCATGGTGCTGATCTGGGCCTTCTTCGCCGTCATCTTCCTCGCCAGCTACACGGCCAACCTGGCCGCCTTCATGATCCAGGAGGAGTACGTGGACACGGTGTCGGGGCTGAGCGACCGCAAGGTGAGGCTCCCGCTTCTGCTGCCTGCCCAATCCCCGTCCCCACGGACCACCCCTCCCCTGCTGCCGGGAGCCGGGTGCAATCAATCCCTGGATGCTGTGAGATCCAGCCTGCGGTGATCCCGGGATCTCGCTGGGGTCAATACAGGCCTAGGGTGCAACAGAGCCCGTCTAGACAGATCCGCTCGATCCCTGGATCTCAATAGAGCCAATCCAGCCAGATCCAAACACCCCACCGGTCTCGCTAGACCACAGGTCCAGTGGGTCCATGGATCTCAGCAGAGCCGATCTAGACTGATCCAGTTGATCAGTGGATCTCAGGAGAGCCAGTCTCATGAGATCCAGTCACTTCATAGATCTGATCTAGTTTGTCAGACAGTAGATCTTGCTAGATCCAGTCTAGCCTGATCATCTGATTGATCCATGGATCACAATAGAGCAGTATCACTAGATCTAGCTGGTCTATGGGTCACGGTAGATCCCAGGTGATCCATGGGTTGCGGTAGATCCTGTATGGCCCAGTCCAGCTGATCCGTGGGTCGCGGTAGATCCTGTATGGCCCAGTCCAGCTGATCCGTGGGTCGCGGTAGATCCTGTATGGCCCGGCCCAGCTGATCCATGGGTCGCGGTAGATCCTGTATGCTCGGCCCAGCTGATCCGTGGGTCGTGGTAGATCCTGTATGGCCCAGCCCAGCTGATCCGTGGGTCGCGGTAGATCCTGTATGCTCAGCCCAGCTGATCCGTGGGTCGCGGTAGATCCTGTATGGCCCGGTCCAGCTGATCCGTGGGTCGCGGTAGATCCTGTATGCTCGGCCCAGCTGATCCGTGGGTCGCGGTAGATCCTGTATGGCCCGGCCCAGCTGATCCGTGGGTCGCAGTAGATCCTGTATGCTCGGCCCAGCTGATCCGTGGGTCGCGGTAGATCCTGTATGGCCCGGCCCAGCTGATCCGTGGGTCGCAGTAGATCCTGTATGCTCGGCCCAGCTGATCCGTGGGTCGCGGTAGATCCTGTATGCTCGGCCCAGCTGATCCGTGGGTCGCGGTAGATCCTGTATGGCCCGGTCCAGCTGATCCGTGGGTCGCGGTAGATCCTGTATGCTCGGCCCAGCTGATCCGTGGGTCGCGGTAGATCCTGTATGCTCGGCCCAGCTGATCCGTGGGTCGCGGTAGATCCTGTATGCTCGGCCCAGCTGATCCGTGGGTCGCGGTAGATCCTGTATGCTCGGCCCAGCTGATCCGTGGGTCGCGGTAGATCCTGTATGGCCCGGCCCAGCTGATCGCCATAGACACAGTTTAGACAGAGCCAGTCGACCTGTCCCAGCGCTTCGAAAGTGCCTCACTTCCTGGTGGGGGCAGGAACACGCGGTGGGGATGGAGGGGGACAAGCCTGAGTAGACAAGTGTTTAGGGGCCGCACGCCTCCCTGCGGGGAGTGACTAATCGCTGCCCCCCCAGTTCCAGAAGCCGCAGGACCAGTACCCGCCGCTCAAGTTCGGCACCGTGCCCAATGGCAGCACGGAGAAGAACATACGCAGCAACTACCCCGACATGCACAACTACATGGTGAAGTACAACCAGCGCAGCGTGGAGGACGCCCTGCAGCACCTGAAGTCGGGGTGAGGGCTGGGCTGGGAGGGTGGGCGAGGGCAGGAGGTGGGGCAGGGCCAGGAGGGGGCGGGGCCCGAGGGAGATGGGGCGGAGATGGGGCAGAGCCAGGAGGAGGGGGTCGGCCAGAGGGAGATGGGAAGGGATGGAGCCAGAGGGAGATGGGAAGAGGATGGGGCCGAAAGAGATGGGGCAGGGCCAGGAGGAGGGGGCGAGGGCAGGAGGAGGGGCAGGACTGGAGGGAGGTGAGGCAGGGCCAGGACAAGGGGGGCGGAGGGAGATGGGAAGAGGGAAGGGCCAGGAGGAGATGGGGAAGGGCCAGGAGGAGGGGGCAGGGCTGGAGGGAGGTGGGGCAAGGCCAGGAAGGGTCGGGGCCACAGGGAGATGGGGAAGAGGGCGGGGCCATGGGCAGGGGGTGGAGCCAAAGAGGTGAAGGGCGGGGGGAAGTGGGGCGGGGCTGGGAGCTGGGGGAGCAGGCAGGATTAGAAGGGTATTACCCTGCCCCACACCTCTAACCCCTGCCTCCAAAAAGCTGCCGTTGTCCCTCCCCCCCCCCCACTGCCCCCCAGGAAGCTGGACGCCTTCATCTACGACGCGGCCGTGCTGAACTACATGGCGCGGAAGGACGAGGGCTGCAAGCTGGTGACCATCGGCAGCGGGAAGGTCTTCGCCACCACCGGCTACGGCATCGCCCTGCAGAAGGGCTCCCGCTGGAAGCGCCCCATCGACCTGGCGCTGCTGCAGTTCCTGGGCGATGGTACGCGCCGCCCGGACGCCTGGGTTCTCTGCCCGCGCTGGGAGTGGAGTGGGGGCTAGTGGTTACAGCGGGGTGTGTGTGGGGGGGTCTGGGCACCCGGACACCTGGGTCCCATGCCTGCCTGCTGCCTTGCAGACGAGATCGAGATGCTGGAGCGGCTCTGGCTCTCGGGAATCTGCCACAACGACAAGATCGAGGTGATGAGCAGCAAGTTGGACATCGACAACATGGCGGGCGTCTTCTACATGCTGCTGGTGGCCATGGGGCTGAGCCTGCTCGTCTTCGCCTGGGAGCATCTCATCTACTGGAAGCTGCGGCACTGCATGCGCCACACCGGGCGGCTGGACTTCCTGCTGGCCTTCAGCCGGGTGAGGGCGGCGCTGCCTGTCTGCCCGCGGGCGCCCCCCCGCATCCCGCCCCTGGGCGCCCCTCCCTCTGCGTCCCGCCCACCGGCGCCCCCCTGCATCCCGCCCGCGGGCGCCCCTCCCTCTGCGTCCCGCCCGCCGGCGCCCCCCCCAATCCCACCCGCGGGCAGCCCTCCCTCTGCGTCCCGCCCGCCGGCGCCCCCCCCCACATCCCACCCACGGGCACCCCTCCCTCTGCGTCTCGCCCACGGGTACCCCTCCCTCTGCGTCTCGCCCGCCGGCGCCCCCCCCCACATCCCACCCGCGGGCACCCCTCCCTCTGCGTCTCGCCCACGGGTACCCCTCCCTCTGCGTCTCGCCCACGGGTACCCCTCCCTCTGTCCCCCTGCATACCTCCAGCTACCCACCTGCAGGAGACCCTCCCTCTGCACGCCGGCACCTCTCCCTCTGCCCCCTGCTGGCTGACATCCCACCCTCTGTCCCCCGCCTGCTGGCACCCCTCCCTTTCGTGGGCACCCCTCCCTCTACCCCCGCCCGTCAGCACCCGTCCCTCTGCCTCCCTGCATACCTCCATCCACCCACCTGCAGGCACCCCTCCCTCTGCCCTCCGCCTGCAGGCACACCTCTGTCCCCCATCGTCAGCTGCCCATCCCCCATCATCTGCCCGCCCCCATCTTCCACCAGCCCTACATCCACCCCCTATCCTCTGTCTGACCCCCCGTCACCCCCACCACACCACCGCCCATCCCATCCATCCCCCCATCTTCTGCTCCTCTTCCATAGGGTTACCATATCTAATAAATAAAAAAAGAGGACCCTCCACGGGCCCTGGCCCCGCCCATTTCCCCACCCCTAGCCCCGCCCTAACTCCGCCCCCTCCTCCCTCCCACTCCCAGCCAGGGGGAAAGGGCTGCCCCAGGGCTACCGGCTTCTGGGTTTGCCGGGCAGCCCCCAGACCCTGCGCCCCCGGCCGGCGCTTCCCCAGCGTAGCTGGAGCCCGGGAGGGGAAGCGCCCAGCCGGTGGCGCAGGGTCTGGAGGCTGCCCGGCAAACCGTGAAGCCGGTAGCGCTCGGGCTTTGGGCAGCCCCTATGCCTCCGGACCCTGCGCCCCCAGCCGGGCACTTCCCCTCCCGGCTCCGGCGGCGCAGGGTCCGGAGGCCCGGGGGGCTGCCCGAAGCCGGTAGCGCTCGGGCTGCCCGGCTCTTAAACAGAGCCAAAGAGTCGGGGAGGAGCAGAGCCGCCATTTTCCCGGACATGTTCAGCTTTTTGGCAATTCCCCCCGGACGGGGGTTTGACTGCCAAAAAGCCGGACATGTCCGGGAAAAAGAGGACATATGGTAACCCTACTCTTCCATCCATCCCCTCTCTCATCCTTCCCCCCCCACCGCTCCAGCTGCCCTCCCTCCCTCCAGCCACCCACCGTGGTGTCGCAACAATAACGGCCCCCCCTTGCTGCAGCGGTGTCCTTGTAACAACAGCCCCCCCTTGCTGCAGCGGTGTCTCTTCAATAATGGTCCCCCCTTGCTGCAGCGGTGTCACTGTAATAATGGTCCCTCCTTGCTGCGGCGGTGTGACTTCAATAATGGTCCCCCCTTGCTGCAGCGGTGTCACTGTAATAATGGTCCCTCCTTGCTGCAGCGGTGTGACTTCAATAATGGTCCCTCCTTGCTGCAGCGGTGTGACTTCAATAATGGTCCCCCCTTGCTGCAGCGGTGTGACTTCAATAATGGTCCCTCCTTGCTGCAGCAGTGTGACTTCAATAATGGTCCCCCCTTGCTGCAGCGATGTCAGTGTAATAAAGATCCCTGCTCTAGCATACCCTGCAGCGGTGTTGCTGCAATAATGGTTCCCCCAGATAGTGTTGCAGCAATAGCACTCCCCTGACACTCTCTGGGGCAGTGTCACGGTTATAGCGCTCCCCGCTGGGCAGAGCAGGTGCATTATCAGTCCCACCCCCTGCCTCACTTCTTCTCTCCCCCACCTCCAGGGCATGTACAGCTGCTGCACCAGCGAGGACCCCAAGATACCGGACCATCAGCAGCTGCCCATCCTGAACCACAGCTACCCCCCGCAACGCGGGGGGGCCACGGCCTTACCCAGCCCCCCCGCCCCGCCCCTGCCCTGCAGCAGCTTCCTGCCCCGGGACCGGCGCATTGTGGAGCGCTGGCGCCATGCCCGCAGCCCCAACTGCTACAAGGACCTGTACCCCCCGCCCGCCCCCTCGGAGCCCCCCAAAGCGCCCCCGCAGCGCCACGGCCTCCAGAACGCCTTCGCCGAGGGCTTCCACCGCTTCTACGGCCCCATCGAGCCCGAGGGGCTGTCGGACCACCTGGGGGCCGCCGGCGGGGCCCAGGCCAAGAAGCTGGGGCCCTGCCAGCTCTCCCCGCCCCTCCGGAGCCTGGAGAACCCCCCGTCCTACTTCGCCATCGTGCGGGAGAAGGAAGGTCCCGACCCGGGCGCCTCGGCCTGGCAAAGGAAGTCGCTGCGGGGACTGTACGAAAGTTTCCAGGCGGGCAAGGCCGGGAGCCGGACGCCGGAGGCCAAGAAACACAGCGGTGGGGGGCTGGGCAGCAGCTATGCCGCCCAGGGCCCCTGCGAGGTGGAGTGCGGCCGGCCGGCCCAGGAGCCGGGGCGTTACGGCTACACCCGGCTCTCCTACGAAGACGAGCGCAGCCCGCCCCTGGGGGCGGCACCCTGCGGGCGGGAGCGGCGCTACCGGCGCCCCGAGGAGCCACGGGACAGCGAGAGCCAGCCCTTGCTACGGCCCACCTGCCCGGCCGGCCGGTCCCACGTCTGCCGCAGCCGCTCCCGCCCGCCGCCTGCCGGCTTCCCCAGCCAGAGCCACTACGTGGAGCTCTCGGACTCGGACTCGGAGCCGTGCGAGCGGGATGGGCCGTGCCCGGAGGCCTCCCCCCCGGCCGGGGCGCCCCCGGCCGACGGGCACAGCTGCTGGTACGCGGCCCCCGATTTCTTCTGCACCTACCCCTCCCGGGAGCCCCCGCTCTTTGCCCCACACAAGCCTGTGCGCTACTGGTCGGCCGACAAGCTGGCCCCCTGCCGCTCGTGCCACCGGCTTTGCCAGCACTGCGCCAGCCTGGAGCTGCTGCCCCCCCCAACCCCGCCTTGTCGCAAGGAGGCCCGGGGCTACTTCAGCCGCTCCGAGGAGCGTCTGGAGCGCTGGCTGGACTGGGAACACCGCCTCTGCGGCCCCTACGGCTGCCTGGCACCCCGGCACCACCATGGCCTCTACCGGCGCTGCCACCACCACCACTCCTGCGAGCTGGGCCCGGCCAGTTCCCTCCTGCACCCCACCTCCCGCAGCCTGGAGGACCTTAGCTCCTGCCACCTTGTGCGCTGCGGCCTGGCTCCCCACCGCCTCGGCTTCTCCCCGCCCGAGTGCCTCCCGCCCCGCCTGAGCCGCAGCGGGGAGCTCTTTGCCCGCCGCGGCTCCGCCCACTTCTCCAGCCTCGAGTCTGAGGTATGACCCAGCCATGGCCGCGGGGGCGGGGGCGGGGGCAGGCAACGTGGGAGCTGCGGTGGACCTGGGGTGTATGGGGCCACGGCAGCTGATGCCACGGACGTGGGAACAATGCCACAGCTGCTCATGCCACGGAGGCCACCGCAGACCCGGGGGACGGTTTAGCTCCCGCCAGTGCCAAGGATCCATGGCGCGGTGTGGGGGGGTGTCACACGCCACAGTAGTGACGCTGCCACGGGGGGGCGGTGCCACGCCTGGTCCCACAGACCCATGGAGAGGCGGAGTCTGCCAAGGACCCTGGAGAGAGAAGGGAGCCGCCCGTGGGAACCGGGACGATGGTGGCCCCTGGCACCACGAATCCAGGCCGAGATGGACCCAGCTGTCGTGCCACGGATCCGGACGTCGCAGAAGCGGGGGTGGGGGGCGTCCCTGCCACGTCGGGGCGGCTGCCCCTGGTATCAGAAACCAGCGAGAGCCGGGATAGTGTCCCCCCGCCCCCACCCCACAGTGCAGCCAGAGGGGGATGGGCTGGATCCATCCACCAGGGAGCTGGCGGGGGGGGGTATCAGCCACATGGCCACGCTGCCCCCACCCCCGTCTTGTTTCCAAAGGGCTCTTCCACTGCATCGGGGGGGACACAATCTGGGGCGGTGGGATCGCAAAGGTGGGGGCTGGCGTGAAAGTAAAACATCGCGTCTGTGGCAGGTGGGGGGAAGCCTGGCCAGGACTTCGCCATGTGTGGGCCATGGGGGGGGGTGCCGTGGTGTCCCCCCCTTTCAATACACAACCGGGAGTAGCTGTTTCACCTTTTTAAAATCTCTATTTTTCGGGGGAGACAAAACTGTGATTTAAAAACCTGCAAAACTGAAACTGTGATTACCACCACGCCCCCGTCCGCCCCCTCATCCAGCGCTTCCCCCCTTTGTCCTTTTTCACTGGCACCTTTTTCACTGACCCCACCCCCCATCTTCCAGTTTATCCCCCCTCCCCATCCCCTCATCCCCCAACCCCTCTCCATCCATCCATCCCCCAACCCCTCTCCATCCCCCATCCTCCCACACCCCTCTCCAGCCATCCCCCCAACCCCTCTCCATCCCCCCACACCCCTCTCCAGCCAGCCATCCCCCTACCCCCTCTCCATCCCCCCAACCCCTCTCCATCCTCCATCCCCCCACACCCCTCTCCATCCACCCCCTCCATCCCCCATCCTCCCACACCCCTCTCCAGCCATCCCCCCAACCCCTCTCCATCCCCCCACACCCCTCTCCAGCCAGCCATCCCCCTACCCCCTCTCCATCCCCCCAACCCCTCTCCATCCTCCATCCCCCCACACCCCTCTCCATCCACCCCCTCCTTCCATCCATCCCCCCAACCCCCTCTCCAGCCATCCCCCCACATCCCTCTCCATCCACCCCCTCCTTCCATCCATCCCCCCAACCCCGTCTCCATCCAATCCCCCCACACCCCTCTCCATCCAACCCCTCCACCCCTCTCCATCCATCCCCACACAACCCCCTCCTCACATCCATCCACTCCCGTGTCCATCTGCCTTTGGTTCCCCTCACCCCGGTTATTTTCTTGGCTGTTGTTTCTTTTCAGCCATGGGGGCAGTTGGGGGGGGCAGGGAAGGGGCTGGCTTTGGGCCATGCTAACTGCTTGGGGGGGGTTTCTGGGGAGGGGGAAAGGAGCAGAGGGGACCGGAGCATCTGGGTACCAGAGGGGTGGGGTCTGGCTGGAGGGGGCAGGGTCTGGGGCCTGAGCTGTGTGTGTGGGTCAATGGGGAGCTCTCCAGCCAAAGCCATGGACTGAGGTGTGGGGGAGGGAGGGGAGGGACAGGGGCTGTGAGCCCTGAATTTGTTGGACCCAGGTGTCCTGGGAGAGTGGGGGGGGGATGTCAGTTTATCTGGGGGGGAGGGGTTCCTGGCCCCCCCAACCCAGCGTGGAGTACAGGGGGGGTCCAAACTCAGCCCCCCCCCGATGCACTGCATATGGGGTGAGGCCAGGAGCGGGGGGTGTCCAACACTGTCTGAACGTTCCTAATAAAGGCTTTTCTATTCCCGCTGGGCCGCAGCCCCGTGTCCTGTGTGTCGCAAAGGGGGAGCTGTGGGGTGGGAGCTGTTGCGGGGAGAGCTCCCGGCTACCCCAGACCCATCTCTGCCAGCAGGGGGCACTGTGGGGTGGGGGGGCTGGCCTAAGGCCAGACACCTGCCTGAGTCTGCAGAGATCCTGGGGGGAGGAGCTGGGAGCCAGGACGCCTGGGTTCTCTTCTCAGCTCTGGGAGGGGAGTGGCGCCTAGTGGTTAGAACAAAGTGGGGCTGGGAGCCAGGACTTCTGGGTTCTCTCCCTGGCTCTGGGAGGGGAGTGGGGCCTAGTGGTTAGAGCGGGGGGGGGGGGTGGACAGCGCCACGATTGGCTGGAGCTTTGGGGGAAAAGTTCATTTACATAGAAATTAAAAATTAAATTAGTGAGAAAATCTGTAATTCAGCTGGAAAATGTAATTACAGCGGGACCAGGGGCCCGGCGCTGTGACAGCGGGGGAGTGAGAGACGCACGTGACTCAACGCACCCTGGCAAGCCAGCTGTGGCAGCACCCGCCCACCACCACCCGCCTTACAAGAAGGCCCAGCTGTGTGTTCACACCAACCCTAATAGACATCCAGGCCCCCAGTACTCGCCCAACCACAGCATGAAAAGAGGACAACATCGTGCAGGCAAACCAGCACGGTGACGCACACCAACCACCCAGACTACAGTCGCACAGCAACGCATGCACAATCACCACACAAGACCTAGGCTAACCCTGCACAGCCACAGACACCAAAACCTAGACTACACATGCACAAAACACACACAATCACACCACCACCACCCAAAGACCTAGACTGCACCCACCAGCAACACCCACAATCATACCACTACACACCAACTCCTAGACCACACCCGCCCAGCAACACCCACAATCACACCACTACACACCAACTCCTAGACCACACCCGCCCAGCAACACCCACAATCACACCACTACACACCAACTCCTAGACCACACCCGCCCAGCAACACCCACAATCACACCACTACACACCAACTCCTAGACCACACCCGCCCAGCAACACCCACAATCACACCACTACACACCAACTCCTAGACCACACCTGCCCAGCAACACCCACAATCACACCACTACACACCAATCCCTGGAGTACACCTGCCCAGCAACACCCACAAGTACAACTAGACTACACCTGCCCAGCAACACCCACAATCACACCACTACACACCAACTCCTAGACTACACCTGTCCAGCAACACCCACAATCACACCGCTACACACCAACTCCTAGACCACACCTGCCCAGCAACACCTACAAGTACACCAACACCTAGACTACAGCCGCCCAGCAACATACATAGTCACATCACCACACCCCAGCACCTAGACCATACCTGCAGGCTATCACACACACAAGCACACCACCACCCACCAACCCCTGGACTACATCCACACAGCAACACACACACACAACCGCACCCCTGCACACCAGCAGCCAAATGCTATCCTGTGGGGTGGAGGAGCTGGGAGGTGAATGTTGATCCTGTGGCTGCCTCTCAGGAGGCGGGGGGCAGGGAGGGAGCCCTAGAGCTGAGGTGAGGGGACTGACCCTGTCCCATCGAAGGAGGCGGGTGCAGAGCCCAGCTGGGCTGAAGGATCAGTCGGTTCTTGTTTGTGTCGGCCGCCACCCAAGGGCATCGTTACCCTGCAAGGGGTGAAAGGCTTCGTCGGTGGGTCGAGTCACTGCTCGGGCTGCAGCAGGCCAAAGAGAAACTGAGGCAGGGCTTGTAGCGCACCCTGCTGTATCTGGAGCGGGTGCTAGCCGATGGTACGTCAAGGCCCAGCAGCCTCCATCCGGACAGCCACGTACCCACACAGGCTACAGCCGCCCACCTGAACTCCCCCCCTCCCGTGTGACCCCCCATTGTTCCTATACCCCTCCCACACCCCCTATAGGGGCAAAGAGCACCCTATGGGGCTGCCCCCCCCCATGTTCCCTGGGAGATCCCATGGCTGGGCTAGCAGGGGGCTGCGATTGGGAGTGAGGGGCACCCTGCTTTGGGGGGAGGGAGGGTGGGGGGCTCAGCGTCATCTCCCTCAGGTAATTCCCTAGCTTGGCTCCATCCCCTGCCCCAGAGCTCAGAGTTGGAGCCTCACCCCCCCACATACACCCCCCCAAACCCCCTTGGCTGATGGTAAATACCATCTGTTCAGGCAGGCTGGCAGCCGGCCCCACGCCGCGTGTGTTTATCTTCACACCAGCCGCGAGTGCAAATATCACACCCGCCTCATTAGAGCCGCTGAGACCAGCCAGGGCTAGGCCAGGAATCCCCCCCCCCCCCGACCCTCCCAGCGAGATCCCCCCCCCCAGGGAACAGCACTATGGTTCCCCACAGCCCCCACCAGTGAGATCCCCCCCCAGGGAACAGCACTATGGTTCTCCCCCGCCCCCACCAGCGAGATTCCCCCCCCCCCCCAGAGAACAGCACTATGGTTCTCCCCAGCCCCCACCAGTGAGATCCCCCCCCAGAGAACAGCACTATGGTTCCCCCCAGCCCCCACCAGCGAGATCCCCCCCAGAGAACAGCACTATGGTTCCCCCCAGCCCCCACCAGCGAGACACCCCTCCCCAGAGAACAGCACTATGGTTCCCCCCAGCCCCCACCAGCGAGACACCCCTCCCCAGAGAACAGCACTATGGTTCCCCCCAGCCCCCACCAGCGAGATCCCCCTTCCCAGAAAACAGCACCAGGGGTCCCCCCAACTTCCCAGCGAGACCCCCCCCGCCAGGGAACCCCACCACAGCGGTCTCCTTCCACCTCAGCAAATAGTCCCTGTGGCTGTGTTGGAGGGTGCCAGATTTTGGGGGGGAGCTGTGTACCCCCCCGGCATGTGGGCCATGGTGCAGCTGGGAACATGGCCGGGCCCTAGCACAGGGACGCTCCCGGGGGGGCCGCACTGACACGTCCCTGGCTCGCTGCCCACGCGGCTCTTCACGCTCCGTCTCCTGCTTCTCCCCACCGAGGTGCTTACAGCGCGCGGCCTTCGCCCGCTGTGGGCACCGACTGGGGAAAATGAGGCACAGATGAGTGCGGGGAGGGACTAAAATAATGGGAATAGAACCCAGGAGTCCTGGCTCCCAGCCCCCACTCCCCTCCCAGAGCCCGGGAGAAAACCCAGGAGTCCTGGCTCCTCTGCCCCCTCCACTCTAACCTCTAGCCCCCACTCCCCTCTTCCTCCTTCTCTCAACTTGCCCCAGGATTTAATGAGCTCGTCTCCCCCCACACACACAGCTGCTGCCCCCTGCCCCAGTCCCCACAGTGCCCCCCGCTGGGTGAGGCCGGGGCTGGGGCAGCCGGGATCTCTGGGAGGGAAGATGTGCAGGGAGGGACCCTCTTTCTACCTCTTCTCCCCTCCCTTCCCCTCTGTTCCCATCCCCCTTTCCCGGCCCGGCCTCCTCATCCCTCCCCCAACACACCTCGGAGAGCCTGGCTGGCTGCCCCAGGGCCTGGGCCCCCCCTCATCCCCAGGGTATAGTGGTAGCTGGTGCCCCCTAGAGGGGAAAGGCCCCGGGCCTTTGATTGAGACGTGTCTATGTGTGTCTTGGCGTGTGTAGTGTGTGCATGTCTCAGCATGTGTAGCATGTGGCAGATGTGTAGCGTGCGTCTGTGTGTTGGCGTGTGTCTCACCATGTGCCCTGTGCATCTGAGCTTGTATAGTGTGTCTCGGCGTGGGTAGTGTGTGTCTGCCAGTCACTGTGTGTCTCGGCGTGTGTGGCATGTCTGCGTGTCACCGTGTGTCTTGGCATGTGTCGCATGTGCCTGTGTGTCACCGTGTCTCATCATGTATAGTGTGTCTGTGTGTGTCACTGTGTGTCTCAGAATGTGTGGTGTCTGTGTGGCACCGCGTGTCTCAGCATGTGTGGCGTCTGTGTGTCACTGTGTGTCTGGGTGTGTGTAGCATGTGTCTGCGTATCACCATGTGTCTTGGCATGTGTAGTGTGTGTCTGTGTGTCACCATGTATCTCAGCATGTGTAACTTGTCTGTGTGTCATCGTCTGTCTCTGTGTATGTAGCATATGTATGCATGTTACCCTGTGTCTCGGCGTGTGTCTGCACTTCACCGTGTGTCTCAGTGTGTGTAGTGTGTGTCTGCATGTAATTGTGTGGCTCTGCATGTGTCTTCATGTGTCTGTGTGTGTCTTGGCACGTGTAACATGTCTGCTTGTCACCATGTGTCTCGGCGTGTGTAGTGTGTCTGCGTGTCACCATGTGTCTCGGCTTGTGTAGCGTGTGTCTGCGTGTCACCATGAGTCTCGGCATGTGTAGCATGTCTCTGTGTGTCTTGGCATGTTTCTGTGTGTCGCCGTGTGTGGCATGTCTCTGTTCTCTCCCCACCCTTGCTGGGCTCCATCCCCTAGACGCCTGTGTTAGCTCTGTAATTATTTCCACGCTAAATGCTCGGCTCCGGGACACAGGATTTAGTTCCCGGGGGATTGGGGGGGGAGGGCTGAGAGCTGGGGGGGGGGGGGGCGCCTGTCTGGGATTTTAATTAGCTTAGCTGGAAAATTCTTTAGCTTGGAGCCTCGAACCTGAGGGGAGAGGAGGAGTGTGAAGGAATCAGGAGGAAGGGGGCGCGGGGGGTGTGTGTGTGTCTCACACACACACACTCAGTCACCTGCTGCTCCATGCCCCAGTCACTGCAGCTGGGGAGAGAACCCAGGAGTCCTGGCTTCCAGGCCCCCACACTCCTGTGCTAACCCCTGGACCCTACACCCCTCCCAGAGGGGGGACAGAACCCAGGCCACACGATCCCCCGTCCAGCACTGTCTTCAAATACACCTGGGTGTTAAATAGCTGCCATGTTCCACCCCAGAGGGGCCGCATCCCAGCACCGAGCAAGGGGTCCCCGTAAACCCAGCCCCCGCACCCCACCCCAGAGGGGCCGCATCCCAGTGCCAGGCGAGGAGTCCCTGTATACCCAGCCCCTGCGCCCCACCCCAGAGGTGGCTGCGTCTGTGCCGGGCGAGGGGTCCCTGAGTTGTTCAGTTGTTTTCTCGTCCGTTCACGTCCTTTGTGACCTCAGCTGTCACAGCGCCTCAGCCGCCCGGTTCCGCATGAGGCCCCAAGGTCCCTGTCACTGCGGGGGCCTGGCTCAGCGCCCAGCCGTGTGGTACAGATGGGCTGGGCTGGGCTGGGTTGTGGTAATGTGGAGATACGGAGGGCGGCAGGGGAGGGGCGGGGGATCGGGCCGGCTGCCGCACCCTGGGAGTTTCATCCAGTGTCCAGAAGCTCTGAGAGAGAGAGAGTGAGTGTGTGTGTGCACGCGAACCATCCTCTGCTGCAGGGGAGTGGCCCCGCTCTGTGGGTGTGCGCTGCCCGTTCTGTGTCAGAGCCCCTGTACTGACCCGGCTGAGGGAGATTCTCCTTTAGCTCAGCAGGTCAGGTCTGAACATGGGACCTATGTAGGTTTAGCTTCTAGACGCTTGGGGGTTTCCCCAGCCCTGCCAGCTTCCTAGCGCTGGGCCCCTCGGCGTGGGCTCCCGGGCTCTGGTGCCAGGGTTTCCCCAGGACTCAGGCGCTCTGCAACCTGAATCGCACGGCTCTGACCTGGGGCTGGAGTAAGGCGTCGGGCCAGTCAAGCCATACACACCCCCAAGATCTAGAACCTCAGGGTAGCGTCTCCCTTCCTGGGGTCTAGAACAGCAGGCAGCTTTCCCCTCCCGTAATCTAGAACCTAACAGCAGATTCGCCCGCTGTTGGGATCTAGAACTTTGGGGCCCTTTCCTTCACCCGGAGATCTAGACACGCAGGCAGCTTCGCCCCTCCTTGGAGCGGGAACTTCCGGGCAGATTCTCCCCCCTCAGGGTCTAGAACTCGAGGCGTTCCCTCACCCCTGGCTCTAGAACTACAGGGTAGGGTTCCCCCTCTTTGGCTCTAGAGCCCAAGGGGTTCCCTCACACACGGTTCTAGAACTCACAGGTGGCTTTTCCCTTTGGGGGATCTAGATACCACCAGGCTCCCCTCATCCACGGATCTAAACCATCAGGGCTGCTTTGCCTCCCTCTCACTTGATCAAGAACTTAGGGGCAGGGTCTTTCCCCCAGGTCTAGACCGAAGGGGCTGGTTTCTCCTCCTCCCCCCGCCAGCACAGGGGGGGCAGATCTGGCTTCCGCTGATCTAGAACGGCGGGGTTGACGTTGCCCCTCCCGAGCCTTTTCTGCACAGGAGGCAAAATCCAGCAGCTCACCCCCCCCCCCCCCCCCCGCCCCCGGCATCCATCCATCACGCGCCCCCGAGGGAAGCCGCCCGATGAATAATTTAGGCCGGCATTTACCATGACCGAGGCGCGTTAGTATGCGCGGCCTCCTCGCCGGAGGTGAACTATCGTTTAGTTGGGTAACGAGCGCAGCGCCCCCCCCCACCTCGCCACACGCCATCTAGGGCCCAGCCAAGTGCTGACAGCCAGGGGAGAGCCCCCCAACCTGGTCCCCGCCCCACAGCGCCCACTACTGACACTACTGACCCACCTGCCCCACTCCCCACACCACAGCGCCCCTACGGACGTGCCTGCCCTGCTCCCCGCACCCCCCTAGCGCCTCAATGGGGCCAGCACTGATTGCCAGGGGAGAGCCCCCCGACCTGCTCCCTGCACCACAGTGCCCCCTAAAGACTCACCTGCCCCGCTCCCCGCACCACAGCGCCCCCTAGCACCTCAATGGGGCCAGCACTGACCGCCAGGGGAGAGCCCCCCAACCTGGTGCCCGCCCACAGCGCCCACTACTGACCCACCTGCCCCACTCCCCACACCACAGCGCCCCTACGGACGTGCCTGCCCTGCTCCCCGCACCCCTAGCACCTCAATGGGGCCAGCACTGACCGCCAGGGGAGAGCCCCCCAACCTGCTCCCTGCACCACAGCGCCCCCTAAAGACTCACCTGCCCCGCTCCCTGCATCACAGTGCCCCCTACGAACCCGCCTGCCCCGCTCCCCGCACCACAGCGCCCCCTAGCACCTCAATGGGGCCAGCACTGACCACCAGAGGAAGGCTCCCCCTGCTCCCCATAGCACAGCACCCCCTAGCACCATGCTGGGGTATCCCCAACCCACCTACACTCCCCCCAGTCCCTCTACAGCCTCCATGGGTTCAGATGACACCTGTTCCTTCCACCGTTTCCCCCCACCTCCGCCGCTGGCTCAGCACCAGGGTGCCCCCCCCCAAGTCTGCCTCCCCTTATCAGCTCCCCCCCCCAGGGACGGGATCGCAGGCGGCCTGACAGGAGCCGCGGCCTCACGCGGCGAGAATCCTAATTAACAGGGTTTATTTATAACAATGAACAAACAAACAAATCTGTGCTGCGAAGCCGGGAGGAGGAGGAGGAGACGTGCCCCCCCCCCCCCCGAGCACTGAGATGCAGCCACCTCTGGGGTGGGGTGCAGGGGATCTCTCCTTTCCTTCCTGCCCTGTTCCTCCTCTGCTCAGCCTCTGTCCTACAGCCCCCGCAGACCCAGTCACCTTCCCCGGGGTGGAAATGGGGCCCGGGGCTTGTCTCCTCTAGGGGTCGCTGGCTCCCATCTGGCCCCAGGGCAGGGAGTGGCTGGCTCAGGGGGGCAGGGAATGGGGCCGGGGGCCTGTCCCCTCTAGGGGGCGCTGGCTCCCACCTGGGCCCCCAGGACTCATTCATGTGTTGTTTTTCCTTCTTTCTCGTTCCCTCATTCATCTCTCTCCCCTTCCCCCCCGTGTCCGCGCCCCGGATCCGCGGCTGACGCCAGCACAGCCGGCAGTGACAGGCCTGTAATTATCAGCTCCGTCTCTCGGGCTGGTCCCTGAGGAATAAACAAGACCCTGTTGCCCCCCCCCCACGTGAGAGCTGAAGTGAGGAGGGCCGAGGGGGGGGGAGGTTCAGGGGGACGTGTGGCTTCCCTGGGGAAGGGGGACAGGGGATCAGGGGAGTGACAAAGTGCAGAAAGGAAGACAAGGAACGGAGAGGGATGGGGCCCTGGGGGGGGGCCATTAGTACTGACGGGGACGGATGGGCGTCATGGCAACTGTACCACCTGCCAGCGGGGGGCAGTGTCTGGGGGGCGTTAGAGAGAGAAATGACACCCCCCCCCCAGCGGCGAGCTGAGGCATTGGGGCCAGCGCTGGCTGCTGGGGGAGAGCGCCCCCTGCTGGCCCATTGCCCCCCCAGTAATGGCATCAGCTGGGTGGGTGGCTCGACACGGGAGGGGGGGAGCGATGCCAGCTGTAGTGTCGCCCACGCGATGAGTCCATCCATCACCCTCGGCGCGGTGTCCTGCGCTGGTCTCCCACCAGGCGGCTGTAGCTACAGTCAGCTGGGGGTTGGGGGGACAGGGACAGTCGCCATCAGCCTCGGGGAGGGGAGGGGAGGGGACAGGGAACAGAGTGAATGGAGGAGCTGCCCCCCACTCCCCCCCCAAAAAACGGTAACACCGAGCCCCAGCTAGGCCAGGGGGTCAGCCCCAGCTGGGGTTGAAATCAGGGCCAGAGACCCCCCACACTCCACCCAAGCGGGTCCAAAGCAGGGTGACCCCCTGGGATGTGACCCCCTAAATGTGAGCCACACCAGCTATAGCAACACCCCAAAGTCAGACAGAACCCCCAAACTTCCCCTGAACCTCCCCCAGCCCCCCCACTTCACCCCAAACCTTCCCCTCAAACTCACCCAAATCTCCCCCCCAACCTTCGCCTCAAACTCAGCCCCTGAACCTTCCCCCCAAACTCACCCCCAGAACCTTGCTCTCAAACTCACCCCCAACCCTTCCCCTCAAACTCACCCCTCAAACTTTCCCCTCAAACTCACCCAAATCTCCCCCCAAACTCACCCCCAGCCCACCAACCTCACCTCACCCCCTGAACCTGTAGATAAATCTCTGATAATTTTCATATGACTTTACATTGTGCCTCTTCATATAACCTTGGGGTGGGTCTACCCACATGTGACCTCTGTTTTCATGGGACTTTGTATCAAAGCCTCATTTAGAAACTTTGCATTGCCCTTGGTATAATATTATAGCCCCTAAGGATAGAATAAGATAGAAGAAACATTTCTTTTTGCTAGCAGTAGAACAAGAGCTCTCTCCCCCGCCCCCCCCAACTCTTAATCAATTGCCCTCTTGAATGAATGAGGTGTGGATGAGCAAGGCATGGAAGGCAGCACCTCCAGACAGCCTCAACTGTTGGAGAGGGGCTGGGAGCCAGACCCAAGGACAATAAAGTGTCAAGTGGGTTCATTAAAAACAAGCAGACATACGTCGGGGGTTAGAAGCCAGCACCTTCTTTTGGAAACACCCTCTTTGCAGCATTGGGACAACACTCAAAAGAAAGCAGCACAAAGGACCAACGGACACAGACACAGAGTTTGAATCTGGTGTAGACTTGCATAAGAGGAAAGCTGCTGTAAAAGTGAGGTGTCTTGCAGAGGACCCCGGGTCTCGTCTTGTCAACATGGGAGCATCGATCCGGATCGGCAGAAGCCCGGCTCCACCCCCTCCCCCATCTAACTCACCTGGCCAGTGAAATTAAGGGGAGCAACTAATTGGTAACAACAAGACAGAGTGTGTTTGTGTGTGTGTGTGTGAGTGTAAGTGTAATATATTATATGCATATGATACAGTGTTAATGAATACATGTATTACTAATAAATGTGGCGTTTTGTCTTATTTCCCCTGAAAAGATCCTGGGCAGTACAACAAACCTTCCCCCCAAACTCACCTCCAGCCCACCAACCTCACCCCCTGAACCTTCCCCTCAAACTCACCCCCAGGCCCCCAAACCTTCCCTCCCAAACTCACCTCCAGTCCAACCTCACCCCAAACCTCCCCCTCAAACTAACATCCCCCCCAACCTCACCCCCTGAACCTTCCCCTCAAACTCACCCCCAAATCTCCCCCCTCAAACTCACCCCCAGCCCCCCAAACCTTCCCCCCAAACTCACCTCCAGTCCCCCAACCTCACCCCAAACCTCCCCCTCAAACTAACATCCCCCCCAACCTCACCCCCTGAACCTTCCCCTCAAACTCACCCCCAAATCTCCCCCCTCAAACTCACCCCCAGCCCCCCAAACCTTCCCCCCAAACTCACCTCCAGTCCCCCAACCTCACCCCAAACCTCCCCCTCAAACTAACATCCCCCCCAAACTCACCCCCGAACCTTCCCCTCAAACTCACCCTCAGCCCCCCTGTCTAGGCTCACTCCTCACTCTGTCACTCCGAGTGCAGAGGGTGGGGGCCCCTCAAGGACTCTAAAAATGAATACTGGTCACTCCAGGCTTGTATTAAACTCCCAAGGTTACAGCTTCTCTCTGACCTTGGATGAGTAGATGCTGCCACCACCCAAGTGCAGAACCCATTTGAGAGCCCAGGAAGCGCACTTGGTAATTCCTTCCTGTGGGGCACCCTCAAGTCCTTTCACCCACCCTCCGGGGACGAGCGGAGAAAGGAAAATAAATCAGCTGTTGCCACCAGCTAACTAAAAAACATGCGCACAAACCTCTTAAGACACAGAAATCCAAGCCCTGTTCTTAAAAAGGGTAAAGTTTATTTTTTTAAAAAGAAAGAAAATACATCTGGGAACTCAGGCTATTGCTAGATTTTCAGAGAGTAATTCCAAGGATTAAGCACCCAGACTAGCTTTCTTGGGGTCCAGTTTAAAGGTTACAAGCAAGACAAAAGCAACTGGGGTTAGCCCAGAGGAACCCACAAGCCAGAAAGAAATAAACAGAGATAAACCTAATTGCGTCTTCCTAGACATTTCCTGATCTACTTACATGTCTGGGTTTTCAAATGAGTAGTTTCTAGGTATGATGCTGATGATTTTTCATGCTTGTCCCCAACTTCTTACAGCATCGCTCTGCCCTGTCTGCCTCTCCCCGGAGAGCAACTACAGACAGACAAAGGGGAAGTTTTCTCTCAATTTAAAGAAGCTCTGGCCTCCCATTGGCTCTTTTGGCCAGGTGCCCACTCACTTCCTGTTACCTGTGTAGAGCGGGGAGACTTTTAACCCTTTACAGGTAGAGGAATGAGAGAGCAGCTACTAAGAGGGATTTTATAGCTACTGGCTGTGCACAAAAGGGAGGTACCCTCCCCCACTTCATTTATCACACGCCCCCCCAAAATCACAGACGGTGCTGGCCAGCCTGGTTCAGGTCGGGTCCACACCAGCTGGAATTTCTTCCTGGAGGTTTAGGAAACAGAGTTAATAAGATACATGCACCTCTAATTTCACTAATAATTACATGAAGAACTAAACAGTATTTCCACATTTCAAGGACTACAATGACTTCGAATACAGGGACATTTTCACCTGGCTGATTCTGGGAAACCTTCCCGGGAGAGTGCATCGGCCACTTCGTTCGAGTATTTCAAAATCACAATCTTCAAGAGCTAAACTCCACCAAAGACGTTTTAGGTTGGTCTCTCTGACTGTGTGAAGCCACTTCAGTGCAGCATGGTCAGTCTGCAGGTGGAAACGCTGTCCCCAAAGGTATGGCCGTAGCTTCTCCAGGGCATACACAACGGCGTAACATTCTTTCTCCAAGACTGACCAGTGGCTTTCCCTCTCAGAAAGTTTTTTGCTGAGGAACACGACAGGATGGAATTGTTGATCTGGTCCTTCCTGCATTAAAACTGCTCCTATACCACGCTCGGACGCATCTGTGCTTACGACAAACGGTTGGTCGAAGTCTGGGGCCCTCAATACAGGGTCAGACATAAGGGCCGCCTTAAGTTGGTTAAAGGCTCTCTGACACTTCTCAGTCCACTGAACTTCATTTGGCTGGTTTTTCCTGGTCAGGTCGGTCAGTGGGGTGGCAATTTGGCTGTAGTGTGGTACAAATCGTCGGTAATACCCGGCCAAGCCCAAGAAGGATTGGACCTGCTTCTTTGACTTAGGGACAGGCCAATTTTGGATAGCATTTACCTTAGCCTGTAGGGGGTTGATAGTTCCTTGACCCACCTGGTGTCCAAGGTACGTTACCCTGTTTAGACCTATTTGACACTTTTTGGCCTGAACGGTTAATCCTGCCTCCCTTATGCGCTGGAAGACAGCTTGGAGGTGTCCCAGGTGTTCTGCCCATGAATCTGAGAATATGGCCACATTGTTGAGGTAGGCGACTGCAAATTCCCCAAATCCATCCAGAAGGTTATTGACCAATCTCTGGAAGATGGCAGGCGCATTTCGCAGTCCAAAAGGGAGCACATTAAATTCATACAGCCCGACATGGGTGATGAAGGCTGACCTTTCCTTGGCTGGGTCATCGAGCGGCACTTGCCAGTACCCCTTAGTTAAGTCTAAGGTGGAGATGAACTGGGCACGTCCCAGTTTCTCCAAGAGCTCATCTGTGCGTGGTATTGGATAGTTCTGTGGGCACGTTACAGCATTTAGCTTACGGTAGTCCACACAAAAGCGGATTTCCCCATCTGGTTTGGGAACCAGAAACACTGGAGAGGCCCATGCACTCTCAGAGGGGCGGATTACACCCATCTGTAACATGTCCTGGATCTCCCTCTCGATCACAGTTTTGGCTTGCGGAGTCATCTCGTAGGGTTGGGCTCTAATTGGGTGAGCATCACCCGTGTCAATGGAGCGGCACGCCTGTTCGGTCCGTCCTGGGGTGGCTGAAAACATTGTCGCGAAGCTGGTGCACAGCTCCTGGATTTCCTGTCGCTGCTTACGCCCAAGGGCGATGGAGAAGCTCACCTCTTCCACGCCACCTTTGCTTTTTCCTTCATAATAAACTTCTTCAGGCCACTCAGTGTCGTCCCTCTGCTGGGCTGTAAAGCGGATAACCTTGAATTCTCGGGAACAAAAGGGCTTTAGAGAATTAACATGGTATACTTTAGGTTTTAGGGTAGGGTCTGGGAATGCTAGGAGGTAATTAACAGCTCCCAGGCGCTCTCGGACCATAAATGGCCCCTCCCACGACGCTTCCATCTTAGTGGCCTGGAGCGCTTTCAGGACCATGACTTGGTCACCTACTCTGAAGGACCGCTCTCTGGCGTGTTTATCATACCAGGCCTTTCGCTCTTGTTGAGCATCCTGTAGGTTTTCTCGAGCAAGGGCTAGAAAGTCCTTGACGGTGTTTTGCAGGTTGGTTACAAAGTCCAAAATGTTAGTTCCTGGAGAAGATGTAACCCCCTCCCATTGCTGCTTCACCAACTGTAATGGCCCCGTAACTTCATGACCATAAATGAGTTCAAAGGGTGAAAAGCCCAAACTGGGATGTGGTACAGCCCTGTAGACGAAGAGCAACTGCTGCAACACTAGGTCCCAGTCATTGGAGTGTTCATTCACGAATTTATGTACCATGGCCTCCAAAGTCCCATTAAACTTCTCCACCAGGCCATTCGTTTGATGGTGGTAAGGGGTGGCCACCAAGTGGTTCACCCCATGAGCTTCCCAAAGGCTTTTCATGGTCCCTGCCAGGAAGTTAGCTCCCGAATCCGTAAGGATCTCTGAGGGCCAACCTACCCTGGCAAAAATGTCTGCCAATGCCTGGCTCACGCTTTTAGCCCTGGTGTTGCTTAGAGCTACTGCTTCCGGCCATCGGGTGGCAAAATCCATGACAGTCAGTACATACTGCTTTCCTCTGGGTGTCTTCTTAGGGAAAGGACCCAGAATATCCACGGCTACTTGCTGAAATGGGACCTCAATTATGGGGAGTGGCTGGAGAGGGGCCTTGACCTGGTCTTGGGGTTTTCCCACCCTCTGGCACACCTCACAAGACCGCACATAGGCAGAAACGTCCTTGCCCATTCCCTCCCAGTGGAACAACTTCCCCAAATGGCCTTTCGTTCTGTTCACCCCAGCATGGCCACTTGGATGATCATGGGCTAAGCTCAAGAGCTTTACCCGATACTTAATGGGAACTACCAACTGTCTCTGAGGAGGCCAGTCCTCCTTGTGCCCACCAGAAAGCGTCTCCTTGTATAAGAGTCCCTCTTCTACAACAAACCTGGACCTGTTCGAAGAATTGAGAGGCGGTGGGTCGCTCCGTGCCACCATCCAAGCTCCCTTGAGGCTCTGATCCACTTCCTGCTCGGCCTGGAACTGCTCCCTGGATGCTGGAGACAGTAGTTCCTCGCTGGGTGGTGGACTTGGGCTGGGTCCCACTGGAAGCGATGCAGCTGATGGGGGTGTCTCCGTCGACCGGAAGCCGCTCTCCGCTGGGGCACTGGGTTGTATTTCAGGCTCCGGTGGAGCTTCTTGCGCTGGTTTAGCTGCTGCTGCGGGTGCAGGCTCCGTGGTGTCCTTTGGGGCTGGCTCCCCGGACCCTGGTGGGGTTGCTAGGTCGAGGAATTTGGGGTCCACCAGGGATTGGTGGATACCTGACACCTGTGCTCCAGTGTCTCTCCGCGCAGTCAGCTTCCTCCCGCCCACACTCATAGTTTCCCTTCGCTCTGGGGGTATTAGTGAGACATCTGGGCCTGAAGAAGACTCTCGGGGGGACCCCGGGGTGCTAAGTTGCAGTCGGCTGGTGCTCTTGGGGCACTTGGCCTTCACATGCCCCAGTTCATTACATTTGAAGCATCGCCCGGCTGACTGTGGGCTGGGGCGAGGTGGGTGTTTGGAGAGTGGGATGGTGGGACGAGAGGGCATCTGGGGTCTCCTTGGCTGTGTGGAGGACTCCTCCCTGCGAGGTGGGGCCTTGGGCTGACCCCGATGGTGGGGTGTCATCTCGGGTTGCCCCTTCTGGTATCTGCACCAACTGCTACTGGCTTTCTTCTTCTCCGCCACCTCCATCCATTTGGCTCCAATCTCCCCGCCTCCATTACAGTTTTGGGGTTCCCATCTAGGATGTACCTTTCTATTTCCTCAGGAACACCCTCCAAGAACTGCTCCATTTGTAGTAGGAGACACAGATCTTCCAGAGACTTAACACTTGTTCCTGATATCCAGGCATCGCAATTTTTTTCAATGAGGTAGGCGTGTTGTGAAAATGTCACGTCTGGTTTCCACCGTAGGGCTCTGAACTGCTGACGGGCATGCTCGGGTGTTAGCCCCATCCTAATTCTGGCCTTTTGTTTAAAAAGGTCGTACTCGTTCATGTGTTCTTTAGGCATTTCAGCGGCCACCTCTGCTAAGGGTCCACTGAGCTGCGGCCTCAGCTCCACCATATACTGGTCGGTAGAGATGTTGTACCCAAGGCAGGTCCTTTCGAAATTTTCTAAGAAGGCCTCAGTATCATCGCCTACTATGTATGTGGGGAATTTCTTGGAATGGGGAGCGGTACCTGGAGAAGGACTGTTAAGGCTACCTGGTTGACGCAGCTTAGCCCTTTCCATCTCTAAGCGCTTCAGCTGTATTTCCACCTCCAAGCGCTTCAGCTCCGCTTCTGCCTCCAAGCGCTTCGCCTCTCTTCTCTCCTCCGTTTCCACCTCCAAGCGCTTCATCTGTAGGAAGAAATTCCTGTCTTCTGCAGTCAGAACTCGGTCTGGGTTAAGGGCATCCCTCCATCTTGGCACCTGGATCTCGGGTGGGGGAGGGCTGACCCTTCCTTCTCGGGAAGTCTCTGGTCCCCCATCCCCTCCCTGCATTTCTGTCATGGGCCTGTCTTCTCCCTGACGTGCCGCTTTGGGGAGACTTGTTGCTCGAGGGTCTTGGTGCCGGACCACAACCTCATGCACAGGCTGCCTTACTCTAGCCTGGTTATTTCGTTGCCACAAAGCTAGAAATGAAAAAAATAAATAAATAAACTGCTTGTTGGGCTCCCTGGCTTTGCAGGCCTTTGCCTGTTCCCCCTCAGGTACAAAGAAAAGAAAGAGAAATAAAACCTCCCTGGCTTTGCAGGCTGCCAAAAGGAAAAACGTGTCCTTTTAAAATCCTGAGGTTTAAATGATCCCACCGCTCTGCCAGCATGTCAAGGCAGATTCCCCACTCTGGCACTTTGAGTGCAGAAGGTGGGGCCTGCAAGGACTCTAAAAAGTAACACTGGCCACTCCAGGCTTGTATTAAACTCCCAAGGTGACAGCTTCTCTCTGACCTTGGATGAGTAGATGCTGCCACCACCCAAGTGCAAAACCCTTTTGAGAACCCAGGAAGCGCACTTGGGAATTCCTTCCTGTGGGGCACCCTCAAGCCCTTACACACACACACACACACACACACACGGGTTACCATACGTCCGGATTTTCAGGCCTCAAATCCCCATCTGGGGGGAAATCCCAAAAAGCCAAACACGTCCGGGAAAATAGGGAGGGGCTGGCGCCGCTGGGTGCTGGGCCGGGGGTGCTGGGCCGCCGGGGCCGGGCCGGGGGGCCGGCAGTGCTGGCCCAGGGGTGCTTGGCCTGGAGCTGGCCCGGGGCCGGCACCCCAGGGCCCGAGCCAAGCCAGACTGGAGACGCTGGGGCCGGGGCCGGCCACCGGAGGGAGCCGCTTGGTTGGGGGGGGGGGCAGACTGGGCCGCGCCTCCTCCCCCCAGCTTACCTGCTGCCTGCTTCAGGCTTCCCGCAAATCAAATGTTCCCGGGAAGCAGGGGAGGGGGTGGAGTTGGGGCATGGGCAGGGCTGGGGGCCCCATGGAGTGTCCTCTTTTTGGACACTCAAAATATGGTAACCCTAACACACACACACACACACACACACACACACACACAAAGGGGAAACAAAACAAAACAAAACAAAAAAAGACATCAACTTTTGCCACCAGCTAATTAACCAACATGTGCACAACCCTCTTAAGGCACAGAACTCCAAACCCTGTTCTTAAAAAGGGTACATTTTATTTAAAGAAAAAAAAGGAAGAAAATACATGTGGGAATTCAAGCTAGTGCTGGATTTTAAAAGAGCAGCTCCAAGGATCAAGCACCCGGAATAGCTTCCTTGGGGTCCAGCTTAAAGGCTACAAGCAAAACAAAAGCACGTGGGGTTAGCCCAGAGGAGTCCACACGCCACAAAGACATAAACAGAGATAAACCGGATCTAAACGTCCTTGATCTACTCACATGTCCGGGGATCAAATGAGCGGTTTCTAGGTATGATATTGACGGTTTTCCAATTCGGCGCCAAGCTTCTTCCAGCAGAACCCCCTGCCCGGCCGCCTCCAGCCCAGAGACAAGAACAGACAAAGGGGAAGTTTTTTCTCAGTTTTAAAAAAGTTCTGGCCTCCCATTGGCTCTTTCGCTCAGGTGCCCACTCCCTTCCCTTTACCTGTGCAGAGCAGGGAGACTTGTTAACCCCTTACAGGGAAAGCGAGTAGAGAACAGCTACTAACAGGGGTTTTATAGCTACTGGCTGGCTGGGGGTCCACAAAAGGGAGCTTCCCCCCCCCCTTCATTTATCACACCCCCAATTCACCCCTGAACCTTCCCCCCAAACTCACTCCCATCCTCACCCCTGAACCTCCTCCTCAAAGTCACCCTGAACCCCCCAAACTCACCCCAAACCTTCCCCTCGAACTCATCCCCAGCCCCCGAACCTCCCCCCAAACTCACCCCCAGCCCCTCAAACTCACCCCTGAACCTCCCCTTCAAACTCACCCCCGAACCTCCCCCTTCAAACTCACCCCCAGCACTCCAAACTCACCTCCGAACCTCCCCCTCAATCTCACTCCCAGCCCCTCAAACTCACCCCCGAACCTCCCCTTCAAACTCACCCCCGAACCTCCCCCTTCAAACTCACCCCCAGCCCTCCAAACTCACCTCCGAACCTCCCCCTCAAACTCAACCCAGCCCCCCAAACCTTCAGACCACCCCTCACCCAGAACCACGCTGCCCTGCTCCACCCACTAGACCCCACTCCCCTCGCACAGCTGGGCAGAGAACCCAGGCGTCCTGGCTCCTGCTGGTCTAACCACTAGACCTCACTCCCCTCTGCTTTCTTTTACCTCATCCCCATTCCCTGTCTGTTTTCCACCCTGCCCTTTCTCCTTTTCCCCTCCCCCATCTTGCTACCCCAGCAGACCCCTCCCCCACCCCAGCCCCCCCTTGCTAACTGCTCCCTGTGTGTCTAATGTAGCTTCTGCCCCCTCACACACACCCCTTCCCCGTCCCTCTAGCCCCTGGCTGGCTGGATAAGGAGTCAAGGCTGGAACTAGGGGTGCCTGGGGGGCTGCCCCCCAGGGAAGTGGTTTCCCGCATATACGGGGTTTTCAGGTTGGCTCTCCGCACCCTCCCTGCACAGATGGTTCCCGCATCCCAGCGGGGAACCTGCCCTGGCTTGTTCAGCCATGGGGCAGTCCCCGGCGAGACACCCCTGGGTTTCAGTGCTGGGCCGTAGGCCTGGAGTAATAGCCCCGTCTGGGGACCTTTGACCCTGGCGGGGGGTGGGCAGGGAATAGGGCACCAGCCCCGATCTGGCCCCAGGGGAGTGAGGCACGCCATTAGCACAATCACTTTGGATCAAGATGTTGCGGGGCGGAGGGAGAGCCAGCCCCCACCCACCATTGGGCCAGATGGGAGCCAGCACCCCCTAGGAGGGAAAGGCCCCACACCCCATTCCCTGCCCCCACCCCAGCCAGCCAGTCCCTGCCCTGGGGCCGGATGGAAGCCAGCACCCCCTAGAGGGGAAAGGCCCCATGCCCCATTCCCTGCCCCCCTGAGTCTCCCGCCCTAAAGTGAGGGCGGTGGGGTGGCTGGTTATCAGGGCTCACCCCCCCACCTTACTGTCAGCCCAGCCTGGACACACACCACAGGTAATTACTGGTTCGTTAGCAGCCAAGCAAGCTGAGCAGATGGGCCAGGAGAGCTGCTCGCTGTGGAGAGGCAGGGTAGAGCGCAGGGAGGTTACCGAGCAAGCTTCGGGGCCAAGGAGGGAGAGAACCCAGGAGTCCTGGCTCCCAGCCCCCCGGCTCTAACCACTAGCCCGCACTCCCCTCCCAGAGCTGGGGATAGAGGTGGACCCATTGGGTGCCCCAGCCCTGGGCTCCCAGCGCTGGAAGCAGCTGTGTGTGTGTGTGTGTGTGTGTGTGTGTGTGTGTCCCTGCCGCCCCCTGCTGGAGGGGCTGGGCCCTGGTCTGTGTGTGAGTGTGACCCCCGTTTGCTGGCGTGTGGGAGTGCACACCGTAAGGGGTGTGCTGTGTCGTGTTGCAGTTGTGTATCGCTGTCTGTGTTGCGTTGTGGTGCATTGTGGTGGGACCCCTTACCCGGCACTGGGACGTGGCCCCTCTGGGGTTGGGATGAAGGGCTGGTTATCCAGGGATCTTGGCAGGGCGTGGGGCTGGGGACAGGCCACTGGAAAAGGCAGAGCGGCGGCAGGGCGGGGAGGGGCAGATTGTGCGGGGCACATGGACAGTGCGGGACAGAGATTTGGCCAGGGCGGCCCTGGGGCGGCAGCAGGAGCGGTAGGTAGACAGCGGGATGAGCCGGCAGATAGAGGATTTAACATCCCTGCCCTGGGCTGCATGGGAGCCGGGGATCCCTAGAGGGGAAAGGCCCTGGACCCCCATTCCCCACCCCCATGAGCCAGCCAGTCCCCGCCCTGGGGGATCAGAGCCAGCGCCCCGCCCTGGGGGATCAGAGCCAGCCCCCCGCCCTGGGGGATCAGAGCCAGCGCCCCGTCAAGGGGACAGGCCCTGGCTTTCTCCCATCCTGGCTGGTGTCACTGGGCGGCATTTCTTCAGCCCCAGGCTGCCTCGGCCTGCCAGAACATCTGGGTTAAGGCGAGAGATGGAACCATGAGTGCAGGCCCTGGGGACATCTGTAAACAGAGGCCCCCCCCCCCCAGCGCCCCCTAACCACAGCACCTGGGGGCAGCCCAGGGCCGGGCTAGCAGGGGCTGCGGGTCGGGGGTGAGGGGCACCGGCAGAGCTGGGGTGGGGGCAGCCCAGGGCCGGGCTAGCAGGGGCTGCGGGTCGGGAGTGAGGGGCACCGGCAGGGCTGGGGTGGGGGCAGCCCAGGGCCGGGCTAGCAGGGGCTGCGGGTCGGGGGTGAGGGGCACCGGCAGGGCTGGGGTGGGGGGGAAGGGCCGGGCTAGCAGGGGGCTGCGGGTTGGGAGTGAGGGGCACCAGCAGGGCTGGGCTGGGGTGGGGGGGAAGGGCCGGGCTAGCAGGGGCTGCGGGTTGGGAGTGAGGGGCACTGGCAGGGCTGGGGTGGGGGGGAAGGGCCGGGCTAGCAGGGGCTGCGGGTCGGGAGTGAGGGGCACCGGCAGAGCTATGGGGGGAGCCCAGGGCCAGGCTAGCAGGGGCTGCGGGTCGGGAGTGAGGGGCACTGGCAGTGGTGGGGTGGGGTGGGGTGGGGGGGAAGGGCCGGGCTAGCAGGGGCTGCGGGTCGGGGGTGAGGGGCACCGGCAGGGCTGGGGTGGGGGGGAAGGGCCGGGCTAGCAGGGGGCTGCGGGTTGGGAGTGAGGGGCACCAGCAGGGCTGGGCTGGGGTGGGGGGGAAGGGCCGGGCTAGCAGGGGCTGCGGGTCGGGAGTGAGGGGCACTGGCAGGGCTGGGTGGGGTGGGGGGGAAGGGCCGGGCTAGCAGGGGCTGCGGGTCGGGAGTGAGGGGCACCGGCAGGGCTGGGGTGGGGGGGAAGGGCCGGGCTAGCAGGGGGCTGCGGGTTGGGAGTGAGGGGCACCAGCAGGGCTGGGCTGGGGTGGGGGGGAAGGGCCGGGCTAGCAGGGGCTGCGGGTCGGGAGTGAGGGGCACCGGCAGAGCTATGGGGGGAGCCCAGGGCCAGGCTAGCAGGGGCTGCGGGTCGGGAGTGAGGGGCACTGGCAGTGGTGGGGTGGGGTGGGGTGGGGGGGAAGGGCCGGGCTGCGGGTCGGGAGTGAGGGGCACCGGCAGGGCGGGGGGGGGGGGGGTGAGGGGAGGATCTCCTGCCTCAGCCAAACCCACCTGTGGGCTGGGAACCTTACAGTCCTGGCACCCCTGTGTCTGCCTGCCCCCTCCCCCTCCCCCTCCCCCTCCGCCATCTCCTTCCCGCTCCCCTGTCCTCCATGTCCCCCCCTCCGACCCCTCCCCCACTGTCTGGGCTGCTCTGACATCTCCCTCCCCCTCCCAGCCCAGCGGGGAGCCCCGACAGCTCAGCCTGGCTCCTCCCTGGGGAACCCCCTGCCCAGCAAACACTGACAGGCTGGCAGCAGGGGAGGCGGGGAGGGGCGGCTCCATAGTGGGGGATGTGGGGGCAGGGCAGAGTAGAGGGGGTCAGCCCAACAAGGGGCGCTGTCACCGGGGGGGCGGGGGGAGGACCCCAGGGCTATGGGACATCTCCCCAGCCGGTGGTGCTCTCACCGGGGGAACCCTAGGGTCACAGGGCGTCCGCCCAGCCGGGGGCGTTCTCACCAGGGGAACCCCAGGGTCACAGGGCGTCCGCCCAGCCGGGGGCGCTCTCACCGTTGGGACCCCAGAGTCACAGGGCGTCTGCCCAGCCGGGGGCGCTCTATCCTAGACAAGCAGGATTGGAGGCCATGTGGGGATGGGGTTTGTTCCAGATCTGGGAGGCAGCGGGGGCAGGAGGGGGGACACGCTTTCGGAAGTCCCCAGCAGGTGACCCTGTGATCCCAAGAGGGGTCCTGGGGGCTGATTTAGCTGCAATGTCGGGGCAGGGGAACTAACTGAGTGAAACCTGCAACAACCAGCACCACGGGCACTGCTTGGGCACTGCCAGCTTCGGATAGAGGGGCACCGGCAGAGCAGGGGGAGGAGACCCCAGGGCTGGGGCTAGCTGGGGGCTGCGGGTTGGGAGTGAGGGGCACCGGCAGAGCAGGGGGAGGGAAATCCAGGCCTGGGCTGGCAGGGGGCTGTGAGTTGGGAGTGAGGAGCACATTGAGGGGGATGCCCAGGGATCCCCTAATGGGCCATGTTATGTGTGCTGGGGGGAGTAATCTGTCACGGAGTGTGGGGGAGACCAGGCCCTGCACCCCCGGCTTCCTGCGATTCACCATGACTCTCAGCCAGCCAGTAAAGCAGAAGGTTTATTTGGATGACAGGAACACAGTCCAAGGCAGGTCTTGCAGGCACAGACAACAGGATCCCCTTTAGTTAGGTCCATCTGGGGGCCCCAGGGAGGCCACAGCCCTATTGGTCGGGGCTCCCCTCTTTATTCCCCAGCCAGCTCCAGAACTGAAACTCCCTTCAGCCCCCTCCTTTCTAGCCTTTTCCCGGCTCCTCCCCCAGCCTTTGTCCAGTTTCCCGGGCAGAGGTGTCACCTGGCCTCCAACCCCCCTCCTGGGTTCTCAGGTGATGTGCTCAGGTGTCCTCCCTTCCCCAATGCAGACAGCCCCAGCACAACTCCCCTGCATCCTTCCCAGGTCAGTACTCCCCACTCAGCATTCAAATCACACATCGAGAACAGTCCCGCTTCGGCACAGTATCTCTGGCCCTGCCCCCGCCCCTGCCCCTGCCCCTGCCCAGGGGATGTCCAGAGAGCTGTTAACCCCCCTTCTGCTGTTTCACCCCTTGGGTCCCTTCCCCCTCAGTGCACCCAGGGCTCGGCCCCACGTGCTGTGGGTGTGAACTCACAGCGACCCCTGGTGGCCGCTCGCTGCAATGGAGAGTCTCTAGCGATGGCGATTCTATCCCGACCCGCAGCTCCCTGGGCTCCCCTCCTGCCACTCACTCCCAACCCGCAGCCCCCTCCTAGCCCAGCCCTGGGCCCCCCCAGCTCTGCCCGTGCCCCTCACTCCCGACCCGCAGCCCCCTCCTAGCCCAGCCCTGGGCCCCCCCAGCTCTGCCCGTGCCCCTCACTCCCGACCCGCAGCCCCCTCCTAGCCCAGCCCTGGGCCCCCCCAGCTCTGCCGGTGCCCCTCACTCCCGACCCGCAGCCCCCTCCTAGCCCAGCCCTGGGCCCCCCCAGCTCTGCCGGTGCCCCTCACTCCCGACCCGCAGACCCCTCCTAGCCCAGCCCTGGGCCCCCCAGCTCTGCCGGTGCCCCTCACACCCGACCCGCAGCCCCCTCCTAGCCCAGCCCTGTGCCCCCCAGCTCTGCCGGTGCCCCTCACTCCCGACCCGCAGCCCCCTCCTAGCCCAGCCCTGGGCCCCCCCAGCTCTGCCGGTGCCCCTCACTCCCGACCCGCAGACCCCTCCTAGCCCAGCCCTGGGCCCCCCCAGCTCTGCCGGTGCCCCTCACTCCCGACCCGCAGACCCCTCCTACCCCAGCCCTGGGCCTCCCCAGCTCTGCCCGTGCCCCTCACTCCCGACCCGTAGGCCCCTCCTAGCCCAGCCCTGGGCCCCCCCAGCTCTGCCGGTGCTCCTCACTCCCGACCCGCAGCCCCCTCCTAGCCCAGCCCTGGGCCCCCCCAGCTCTGCCGGTGCCCCTCACTCCCGACCCGCAGACCCCTCCTAGCCCAGCCCTGGGCCCCCCAGCTCTGTCCGTGCCCCTCACTCCTGACCCGCAGCCCCTGCTAGACCGGCCCTGGGCTCCCCCCAGCTCTGCCGGAGCCCCTCACTCCCGACCCGCAGACCCCTCCTAGCCCAGCCCTGGGTTCCCCCCAGCTCTGCCGGTGCCCCTCACTCCCGACCCGCAGCCCCCTCCTAGCCCAGCCCTGGGCCCCCCCAGCTCTGCCGGTGCCCCTCACTCCCGACCTGCAGCCCCTGCTAGCCCAGCCCTGGGTTCCCCCCAGCTCTGCCGGTGCCCCTCACTCCCGACCCGCAGCCCCCTCCTAGCCCAGCCCTGGGCCCCCCCCAGCTCTGCCGGTGCCCCTCACTCCCGACCTGCAGCCCCTGCTAGCCCAGCCCTGGGCCCCCCCAGCTCTGCCGGTGCCCCTCACTCCTGACCCGCAGCCCCTGCTAGACCGGCCCTGGGCTCCCCCCAGCTCTGCCGGAGCCCCTCACTCCCGACCCGCAGACCCCTCCTAGCCCAGCCCTGGGTTCCCCCCAGCTCTGCCGGAGCCCCTCACTCCCAACTAGGCCAGGTTTTAGGCTGCGGCGTCCTCTGTCCTATCGCCTTCGCTGGGATCATAAATCGCCAATGAGCGCGGCCTGAAGGCCTCCAGCTGGGGCCGCTTAGCTGTGAAATTTGCTGTGCTCATTGGAGCGGGAGGGTCGTGGCCCCGCTGCAGCCAGCGCCATCACTCATGACACTTACCTGTGAGCTGGGGGGCCGCTGGGCCAGCTCTGGGCGCGGAGACTGGTTGGGGGGGGCACAGCAGGGAGCTCCACAGGGGATGCGCTCTGCTCTGGCAGTCAGTGCTTGCCCCAGAGCAGAGCAACGGGGCACTGTGCTGTAGGGAGCGGAGCGGGCGGCTTGGCAGGGGGTGCTGGGCTGCAGGGATCAGGGCAGG